>NC_059441.1:26089610-26264610 GCF_021028975.2 Sphaerodactylus townsendi
CCTTAGCCTCGGTTGGGTTCCTGGATCTTTCTACCAATGCAAAGATGATTCTTCTGCTCAACAGTCCCGAAGGCTGAAATAACGGAAACCGTAGCTAAATTTTTGCTGCGCACTTTGAACTAGGCTCCCTCGGCTTCTGTTCATACGATTGTCACTGTCCTCTATTGGATTTGCTGTTTCCTAATACTCTGAATATGACTCCTTACAGTGAAGAATGGCAGGGCATAAATCCAGACTTTTCCACTGTATCTTTAGCCCTTCATCCTAAGGAAGACATGTGCCACATTTTTAATTTGTTTGCCTTCTGCCCTTTTTCCAGTTACCCAATATGCTTTTTGAGATACAGAAGCCACAACAACATGAAGAAGAAGAAGAAGAAGAAGAAGAAGAAGAAGAAGAAGAAGAAGAAGAAGAAGAAGAAGAAGAAGAAGAAGAAGAAGAAGAAGAAGAAGAAGAAGAAGAGTTGGATTTATATCCCCCTTACTCTCCTTTCCATTGAGCTACAGGAGACTCAAAGGGGTTTACAAACTTGCTTTCCCTTCCCCCCTCACAACAACCACCCTGTGAGGTAGGTGGGGCTGAGAGAGCTCTGAAGAACTGTGACTAGCCCAAGGTCACCCAGCTGGCATGTGTGGGAGTGTACAGGCTAATCTGAATTCCCCAGATAAGCCTCCACAGCTCAAGTGGCAGAGCGGGGAATCAACCCCGGTTCCTCCAGATTAGAATGCACCTGCTCTTAACTACTACGCCACTGCTGCTCCTGCAACATTCCAAATGTGACTGCACATAGATCTATACAGCACTTACATGCAGTTTATTCTTTTCTCTGCTGTTACACACAGAGCCAGCATTTTCATACTGCTGTCCCACATAACCCCCGTTTGGTGAGCTATAGCCCCACCATCGTAGGTGGTCAGAAGTTAGTATTGCAGCCACAACTCAGGGGGATCACATGACACAATAGGCCAATAACATTCCTCCTTGCCCTCTCATACTGCTGTCCTTGGCTTAGCTCGTCAAACCATGCAATATGGAGGTCAAGATTGAACTCAGGGTGGTTTCCTTTCACATCACATGATTTGAGGGGGGTTTTGACTGACAAGTCACAGCTGACTTATGGCAACCCCCATATGGTTTTCAAAACAAGGAACATTCAAAGGTAGTTTTACTTAGCATGCCTCCGAGGGTCATGCCCTTGAGACTTCCTTGCAGGTCTTCCATCCTAAGCCCTTACCCGAATTAGACCCTGCTTAGCCTCTTGAGATCCAAGAAGAGATCCAGAGCTAGCCAGGAGTGAGAACCTGCAGCTCTCCAGATGTTCAGGCTAGCCGGTAGGAACTCTCTGACTCTCCAGATGTTCAGGAACTACAATTCCCATCAGCCTCTGTCAGCATTGGCCAATTGGCCCATGCTGGTGAGCTTGATAGAGGAATTGTATTTGACCCTGAAAATCCTGATGAGCCGCAGTTCCTAAGGCTAACCATAGCTAGCTCTGAGAAACGTCACCACCGTCTGCCTCCCCCCTTCTTTGAAGGTGAACAACTTTATCATAAGGGCAAGCGGATCAGCCTTTAGTAAATGGATTCTAAAAATGGCGGCCAGCGCATTCATCTCTTTGAGGCTCCCGTTCCTTGATCCCAGCAGTATAACTAAGCATTGCAACGATCTTAAAGATCTTGGTGGCGTTTGGAAAAAAAAAAGTCTCTCGCTTTTAATGTTATGACCGAGAGCTGCAGAGTCGGCATTTGTGCCGACGGGGGAGTCTCCCCCTAGAAGGTCAGTGGGGAAGCGTAATCAGTTTAGCACTGACTGTTGTAACTTACTCGAATGAAAGATTTTTCTAAAGGTGACATTAAGATGAAATATTTAAGATAAACTGAAGGATTTGACTGGAAATTCACAGTGTCCCTCTGAAACGGCCCATGCTGATTTACTGATCTTCCATTTTCAATTTATGAGCTGAGACCTGTATATACCACTGGAGGATGAGAATAGAGTAGTCATATTAGAGCGAGCTCATATATCCTAAAGACAGACTTTGGAAGAATTAGAAAGTATAATAAAGTGTGGGTCCCTTTAAGGCTAGGACTGGCTCACTGCCAATTTAGAACCTGATGCATTAGATATTTTAAAAGCCCTTAAAGCTGTCCTTTTCTGGGAGGGAGTCTTTGGTTTTTTTGTCCCCCCCCCCCCCCCCGATTCTTTATCCTTTTGTCAATGAAGAAACTATAGTCAATTTTCCCTTTGCCTTCATAATATCTCTCTACCCCATGGCAGCAAGCTTGGAATGCTGGGGTTTTGTGTGGTTTCTGGGCTGTATGGTCGTATTCTAGTAGCATTTTCTCCTGACGTTTCGCCTGCCTCTGTGGCTGACATCTTCAGAGGATCAGATGCCAGCCACAGATGCTAGTCACAGATTCAGGTGAAACGTCAGGAGAAGATGCTACTAGAACACGGCCATACAGCCCAGAAACCACACAACACCCCAGTGATTCGGGCCGTGAAAGCCTTTGACAATACACTGAACATCTCTACAGGGAGAAGCTTGGAATACGTTAGAATGATGCTATCTGTAGACGGAGTCAACAGCAACTCTGTGATGTCTAAAATGACAAGAAGTGGTGTGTGGGGGCATTATATATTTTTCCCAGAACCAGCATGGTGTATTGGGTAAGAGCAGGCGGACTCTAATCTGGTGAACTGGGATTTTTCCCCACTCCTCCACATGAAGGTTTCTGGGTGACCTTGGGATAGGCCCAGTTCTCTCAGAATTCTCTCAACCCCACTTACCTCACAAGGGGCTTGTTGAGGGGAAGAAAAGGGAAGGAGTTTGTAAGTTGCTGTAAGACTCCTTAGGGTTGGGAAAAGTGGGTTATAAATCCAAAACTCTTCTTTTCATCATTGGAGACATTTAAGGGAGACTGTGGAATTGCTCGATTTAGTTCAGGGTCAACTGCAGGTTTGGGGGACACCGGACATGAGGTCCTCATACCTTATGAGAACAGCCCTGTTGGAGCAGGTCAGTGGTCCATCTAGTCCAGCATCCTCCTTCACACAGTGGCCAACCAGTTGTCCTGGCAAGTCAAGAAAGAGAATGTGAGAAGAACCCTGTTAGACCACACCAATAACCCACATAGTCCAGCATCCTGTCTCACACAGTGGCCAACTAGTTGCTCTAGAACAGTGGTGGCGAACCTTTGGCACTCCAGATGTTATGGACTACAATTCCCATCAGGCCATGCTGGCAGGGGTTGATGGGAATTGTAGTCCATAACATCTGGAGTGCCAAAGGTTTGCCACCACAGCTCTAGAAGGCCAACAGCAAGGCATAGCAGATGAGGCCTTCCCTAGAGGTTGTCTCCTGGCACTGGTTTACTGCCTCTAAATGTAGAAGTTCCTTTTAGCCACCATGGTTAGCTGCCACAAATAACCATGCCTCCTCCAAATCCATGCACTCCCATCATGCATACATGTTAGGACAGCGGTGGTGAACCTTTTCGAGACCAAGTGCCCAAATTGCAACCCAAAACCCATTTATTTATCGCAAAGTGCCAACACGGCAATTTCACCTGAATGCTAAGGTTTTAGTTTAGAAAAAACGGTTGGCTCCAAGGCGTGTGTTGCTTGGGATTAAGCTTGGTGGTAGTCGGTGGCTTTGCTTTGAAGCAACCGTGCAACTCTTCCAATGGGTGAATCATGACCCTAGGAGGGTTTACTCAGAATCAAGCCCCATTGCCAGCAACCGAGCTTGCTCCCAGGTAAAGGATCGCACTTTTCTTCTTTGCATGAAAATCAGTGGGGTTTAACAGCGCTTAACAGGGTCGCCTACACAGCTTCCCCAAAACTAGGTCTTAGGTTTAATGCTAATAATCGAGCCCAGTGGCCCAGGCCAGGCTAGATGCGTGTGTGTGGGGGGGGGAGGGGGTTGACTCTGTTTGCACGTGCCCACAGAGAAGGCTCTGAGTGCCACCTCTTTCACCCGTGCCATAGGTTCGCCACCACTGTGTTAGGATTTCCAACTTTCAAGGAGCACCTACAGATCTCCCACTATTAGAACTGATCTCCAGTTGACCAAGATCTCCAGTTGACCAAAAATGGCCGCTTAGAAGAAGAAGAAGAAGAAGAAGAAGAAGAAGAAGAAGAAGAAGATAGAAGAAGAAGAAGAAGAAGAAGAAGAAGAAGAAGAAGAAGAAGAAGAAGAAGAAGAAGAAGAAGAAGAAGAAGAGTTTTGGATTTATATCCCCCCTTTCTCTCCTGCAGGAGATTCAAAGGGGCTGACAATCTCCTTGCCCTTCCCTCCTCACAACAAACACCCTGTGAGGTAGGTGGGGCTGAGAGAGCTCCGAAAAGCTGTGACTAGCCCAAGGTCACCCAGCTGGCGTGTGTGGGAGTGCACAGGCTAATCTGAATTCCCCAGATAAGCCTCCACAGCTCAGGCGGCAGAGCTGGGAATCAAACCCGGTTCCTCCAGATTAGATACACGAGCTCTTAACCTCCTACGCCACTGCTTGAAGGGTGGACTCTATGGTATTATACCCTGCTGAAGTCCTTCCCCTCTCCAAACCTCACCCCCTCCAGGCTCCGCCCCCAAAATCTCCAGGTGTTTCCCAACCCAGACCGGGCAACATTAATGGGGTGTGTGCGTTCTTCATTAGCTCTGAAGAGTGAAGACGAAAAGCAGCCAATCACTGCTCTACTCCTTTGAGCATTTCCCCAGCAGAGCATTTCTCCACAGGAGAAGGCCCCTGGATCATTCCAATATCATGGAGGCCTCTACGGCAACCTCTCCCTTTCCAGTCTGAAAGGCAACAGAATATTCTCTCCCCCATCATCAGGAAATGGAAGGTCATGCCAAAGTCCCTCCTCATGACATCACGGGGCCATCTGGAGCCACTTACTGCTTCCTTGTAGGATCCCCTGGGCCAAGCAGGGCTGAATGAGGGGTGCTCAGACACCTGCAACGTGACTTACACCCCGTTTTCCAGTTGTGAGCAGGGACCGCTTTTTCCTTTTTTTGACAGATGGTTCATCTCCTGGTTGACGCATTCCTGGCTGTCTGGCAGATCAATTCACCCGGTTTTTTTCCTAACAGTGCGGTAAAGTAAAACCACTTTGTGTGTGTGTGTGTGTGTGTGTGTGTGAGTGCATATCTTTAAACACCAGAGAACATCTGTCTGCAAACCAGAGGCAAATCACCTCACCATTTGTGTTCCAGATCACATGAGGAAACGGAAAGGCATTTTAGTATGTTGTAATAACAACGAACAAGCAGAAATGAGGTTCTGATTTCTTTGCAGCTGAACTTTCTCAAGGCTGAGTATCAAACCTTTGTCATTTAATTTGTACATATCTTCGGGCTGCAGCGTATTTAATCCTTTTAGGCTTTGGTGAGAGCCAGCATGGGGGGAGCAGTTAAGAGTGGCAGACTCTGATCTGCAGATCCAGGTTTGATTCCCCGCTCCTCCACATGAAACCTGCTAGGTGACCTTGGGCCAGTCACAGTTCTCTCAGAACTCTCTCAGTCCCACCTACCTCACCAGATGTCTACTGTGGGGAGAGGAAGGAGTTCGCAAGCCACTCTGAGACTCCTTACAGTTGTGAAAAGCGCGGTATAAATCCAAGCTCCAAGTATAAATCCAATGGGCGTAAGTCCCATTGAAAAAACAGGACTGACTCCTGAGCTGATTCCCTGCGTCTCCACTTTCCTGCGTCTGAAAAGCAAATCAGTTTGGTTTTGCTTTTTTAACTTGGGCAAAGTTACTTTTTTTGCGGGGGGGAGAGGGAGGGGGTGAGCGTTCCTCATTCTTGGGAAAGAATGAATGTACTTTTTAGATCTTTCTGTCTGTGCCAGGGGGAATATTCCGTATTCCTATCCTCTGAATATTGTCTTCCTGGAGATTATGAGATAATGCATCTGGAATAACATTAGCTCATCCAGGTTTGGGGTTTTGTTGGGTTTTTTGTGCTTCTTCTTCTTCTGAAAATCAGGCCACTGTAATCTCATTCCCCATCTGTCTGAACATATTTTCAAGTAAAGGGTCACCGCTGGTCTTCGCAAGACGTGTGGTCAGATATCTGGACAGTTTCTAAACACAGGCAGGAAATTTGTGTCTTTCAAAATGATGCCTAGACATTTTCTCTTTTTAATTTTTTAAAAAAAAACATGATCTTCATGGTATATTTTCTTTTCGGCGGCTGAAGGAGTAATGCTGGCAGGAGAGAGGAGCACATGTCTATTTCACCTTTGGTGGGGTTGGCTCAGCTAGATCCAGCACTTTGCAGCATTATTCTGAGTGAAAGCAAAAGCTAGGATCCGAAAGGACTGGCTGCAGTGTACCACTGAATGGGATTTTTTAGGCCCCTTCCGCACACGCAAAATAATGCGTTTTCAAACCACTTTCACAACTGTTTGCAAGTGGATTTTGCTATTCCGCACAGCTTCAAAGAGCACTGAAAGCAGTTGGAAAGTGCATTATTCTGCATGTGCGGAATGAGCCATACAAACAAACAAAAAACCAGAGATTCCCAACTATATCCCAAACTGGCTTTGCATTTCCCTTCTTAAAGCTTTCTCCATAGATGGGAGGAGCTGACTGAGAGTAACTGCGCAGATATGCAACTGACAGGGAGTTAGCCCAAGCAACCAAGTTACACACCAAAAGAGGATTGTGTTAATGGGTCTACCTTTCAAAACTAGTTGCCTCAATCTGGCTCTGACGTTCTGGAGAAACATTTGATTCTAAAGCTGTTTATTCAAGTGCCGTCTCCTTCAAACAGACTGTACATCTCCTTCAGATTTGATTCTCAGTTACGTGCACGTTTTCCTCCCTTCCAACTCACCACGTTCTCAGATCAGAGAATCCCCGAGGTTTGTGAAAGCTGTTAAAGTGCAGCTTTTTCTCTCCCTTTGCAGGGACATTGATGGAGGTCACTGTACATTAAGCTTTCTTGGGGTTTTCTTGCTCTTCCCTGCCAGTGACATAATGCCAACGGGGTGGGGGGGGGCGCGATGCACCAGGCACACACCCCTGAGGGATGTGTGTGTGTGTGTGTGTGTGTGTGTGTGTGTGTGTGTGGCAAGGGCGTAGTGGGTTTTTCCAGAGATGTTCCGGGCGGGGGCAGACGGGGGTGTGGCAGGGGCGCAGAGCGCATGTGTGCCCTGGGCGCAGTTCCCCCTCATTCTGCCCCTGCTACCTGCCCCCTGTAAACAAAGCAGCAGTTTCTCCCCTTTTTTGGGCTGCCATTTCAAAACCATCAGAAGGGCTTTCTTTCTTGTGTTTATTTTTTATGTTGAAGGTTTAGCACTGTGGCCCTTTCCGCACGGGCCAAATACAGCGCCCTGGGGATGGCAAAAACGCCGTCCCCAGGGAGCTGTTACATGAAGGGCGCATCCTGCTTACGCCGACGTGCCGCTTCCCTCAGCGCCTCCAGCGGCCTATGAAGCCGCCATTTTCCCACCTAAGCTCCCCGGCGAGGAGTTGTTCAAAATAGGCGGTTTTCCAGCTGCTACACCAATCTTGACGGCAGCGGCTGGAAGGCGCCATCCCTCCCCCCTTTGCCCAATTGACCTACCTTCTGGACCACTCTGACAATCACGATGTCCGACTACAAAGAGAGTCCATTGAAATCCACATCAACTTCAACGGGAAAGAAGAAACTATGAAAATGAACAAAATTTGGGAACCAGTACTTAAAAACACTAGAATCAAGACAATGGCTAATGAACACCACCCAGGCTCAAGATGTCTCTCTGCAGGAAGCAAGAAAATGAATTGTAACTGAGTACGTAAATGTACAGGCAAACTGCTATGCAAATGCCCAGTGGCAGGATCCAAAAATTTTAATAACAGGTTCCGATGGTGGTGGGATTCAAACAGCAGCCACACACACGCACCTCCAGTCCCTATTGGGCAGGGAGGTTGCTTTAGTAACCCCTTCTCGGCACTCAGAAAAAATTAGTAACCACTAATTAGTAACCACTTCTAGAGAAGTGGTGAGAACTGGTTGGATCCCACCTCTGCAAATGCCCTGACTAACTGATGATGCAACTTCAGTGTTACATACAACGACTAAAATGGGAAAATCTCACTTAACGCAGGCAAAATACATTTGCAAATGGCACCTTTAACACTTTTAACAATTGCAAACGGTTCTTTCCCCCACCCTGGGTATTTCACAGATCCTCCGCTTGCTTTACCGCCAAGAGATCCTCTGAAGGTGCCAGCCCCAGATGCAGGCGAAACATCAGAAGAAAATACTACTGGAACATGGCCAGAAAAACCCACAACATCCTAACATCCTTAATATTCCTTAAAAGTTGTTGCAGGTGGAATTTTTTCTTTAAAAAGGAACATTTGTTTTTTTTTAATAAAAAGAATGCACATTATTTTTAAGTTACAATGAACCTAAAATGGGGGGGGGGGGTTGATGTGAATTATCTGCCCTCATCCCTACATTTAGTGAAGAGTCCCCCCCCTTTTTTTTTTTAGAAAGGGTAATTTCTTGTACGGCAGGCATCTGATAAGTGGAGTGAAGGAGAGAGATGTCAGAGAGCGGAGTGATGCCTTTGAAAAAGGGGGAGAGGGGAAAAAAAAAGAAAAGAACACGTTTCTGATTATTGCCAGGCGAGCCGAGGTGAAGCCTCGTATCTTTGAAAGTCATACCAAATCCCAAAGGTCAGGGAAGCACTGAAACCCTTTCCCCGGCGCATGGGAGCCCGCCCCGTTTGCCTCTATAAAAAAGGCTGACAAATTTATGTGAAGCGTGTTGGCTAACACGCAGCAGGTCTTCGGGAGAGCCGCACCGTGACATCATGGACCGCGCAGGCGAGGTCATTTTTGAGAACCCGGGACGTGCCAATCATCGGTTTAGAAAAGGAGGCAAAGATGCTCTTACGGAGAGCTCAGAGACATAAATCAGGATTGGGAGCTAGAAGACGGCCACATGTTCTAATGAGGAGCGTGAGGCCTTCTGAACCTCCTCAGGAACAGGAGGGCCCCCGACCATCTGCTTGGCCCGTCCTGTTCCCAAAAACTTGGTAGAAAACTCTAGTTGGGCTCTAGTTTTTTTCGCAAGGCCCGAAAAATAACCTGCAGTCGGGCTTCCCCCTCTGCTTGCCATTAGAGTGGCGGAATTGGCATTCCTTGGGACCCCGGGGGACTTGCTGAGTTCCACTGGAATGCAGCAAATGTCTTGTAAATTAAGAGCCCCTAATGAAAACGCCCTGGTGTCCAAGCACAGCGATCATCTGGTTAAAATCAGGCCGTAATTCCACTAATTTTACTGCCCTTCTCCCAGCCCTCAACGCCTCATTTAGGGGGAAAATGTTTACGCTCCCCTCAAAACACCTGCGTGCTTTAACTCAGGGTGTCCCCTAAGCAATTATTCGTGTTTTATTTTATTTTCTTTTTTTTTTAGAGCTCCGTGTGGGGAAAGGCACTGACGGCCCATCTTTCTGCAGACCTGAAACAGACTGATGGCTTGGGATTCCCATATCCTTTACAAGGGTATCATTTCCTTTATGCAGTTATGCTTCAGAGTCATTTGAGGGTTTTCTGCTCATTTCGTTCTGTAGTGAAACATAAGTACAAACCGCAACTTTGAAATAGGTGCCGTTGATGTCAACAAGATTTCCTTCCTTCCTTCCTTCCTTCCTTCCTTCCTTCCTTCCTTCCTTCCTTCCTTCCTTCCTTCCTTCCTTCCTTCCTTCCTTCCTTCCTTCCTTCCTTCCTTCCTTCCCAGTCATTCTCTTCTCCTCTGTTTGATCCTCACAACAGTCCTTTGAGGTAGGTTATGTGCGACTGGCTCAAGCTCCCCCCGCTTTTGTTCCACCTTTCTTGTGGGGTGGCATTTCTTCCTCATTTCACCTTCACAAGAATCATGAAAGGTAAGTCAGAGACACTGACTGCCTCACGGAGCCCAGCAAACCTCTATGGCAGAGTGGGAATTTGAACTCAGCTCCGAGTTCCCGATACAAGCCTATGTACAACAGTTACTCTGTCTACCGAAGAGGTGACAGCCTCTACTACGGGGTGGAGCGGTTAATAAATCCAAATAATAAATAAATATAAATAAATAAATAAATAAATACTACGTCAAATGGGTGATTCCAGCCAATGAGGGATCAGATGCTACCACAAAGAGGCTGGCGTGGCATTAAGTGGGCTAGTAGCAAACTGATGCTATAGTAGTTAAGAGTGTTGGACAAGTAACCTGGAGACCTAGGTTCAAATCCCTCCACATAAAAGTTTGTTGGGTAACCTTGGGGCAGTTACACATTCTCAGACGAACCTACTTTAAGCCACTCTGATCCCATATGGGGAAAAGCGGCCTGGAAGTCAAAATAAATATATAAACAAACAGTGCATTTGAAGAAGAAGGAGAGTTTGGATTTATATCCCCCCTTTCTCTCCTGTAAGGAGACTCAAAGAGGCTTGCAATCTCCTTGCCCTTCCCTCCTCACAACAAACACCCTGTGGGGTAGGTGGGGCTGAGAGCGCTCCAAAGAACCGTGACTAGCCCAAGGTCACCCAGCTGGCGTGTGTGGGAGTGCACAGGCTAATCTGAGTTCTCCAGATAAGCCTCCGCAGCTCAAGTGGCAGAGCAGGGAATCAAACCCAGTTCCTCTGAATTAGAGAACACCTGCTCTTAACCGCTATGCCACTGCTGCTCTTTGAGAGGAGAAATGGAGTAAAAAAAATGGTATAAACTACTTTGGCTCCAGTCAGAGGAGAAAGATTGGGTATGAATGAATTAAACAATCAATCAATCAATGAACAAACGAACGAACAGACACAATGGAGAGTGAGAATAAATGACAGCACCCCAAATGGACAGATGAATGTTTTTTGAGAATGGCACCATTTACCCATCCAAACAGGGAGGGAGGACATTTTTGATGCTTCCCAAAATGAGAATTTGTTTTCGCCTTCCCCTGTCTGACCCTGTGTAAATGATAGGAACGAGAAACAAGAAAAAGCACATTTCCTGTCCATTTGAAATCTTACTTTCCCTCTCCGCCCCGTCCTCGCAAAGTCTGTTGTCTAAGTGGAAAAGTATTTCCATTTGCCAGACCTTCCTCCTCCTCATTTCATACATCTGCACGCATAACAGAAGTTGTCTCTGACTGCAAATGAGATCAGGGAACTGAAAAACTTGACTGGTAATCTAAATCTCAGTCTTCTAAAATGTTTAATGGGGTGAGGGGAGCTGGTTAATGCGTTTTCAAACCACTTTCACAACTGTTTGAAAGTGGATTTTGCTATTCCGCACAGCATCAAAGAGCACTGAAAGCAGTTTGAAAGTGCATTATTCTGCATGTGAGGAACAAGCCATTCTTTAGCTAAAAGAAATGTCCACGTGGTAAGTATAATATTTAGTGGAAGACTTCTGGGGAGCACGCGTCAGCAGTTCCACTGAGTAGTAGGTAAGTCAACAGGGGTTGGTCTCAGAAAAAAAGTTTGAAAAAAGTGCAACCTAAAACTCTAAAAAACCAAGCATTTAACAGAAGACATTTCTTAATTCTTTACAGATATAACGTAAACCCTGGAACTATTACTTCTTCTTTGTCCCGATCCCCCTTTGGCAACTTTTCTGCATTTCTTCCATTTGTAAGTAAAAGAATCGCTCTGTCCCATGCAAAAAAAAAAAAAAGTCACCAGTAATTCTACTAGGGTTATTAAGAAATTGTTGGCACCCAGTGAGAGTTGGAGTGATGGTGGGGACATGATTGGAGGAACGATTATGTGATGTCACTTCTGGGAGAAAACAATGGGAGTGGCATCATGCCTCTCTAGGAATTGTGAAACCATACACTTTCTGGTGCTCGTTACAGTGGCATGGTGTTTCCCCCAGAAGTGGTGTCACGGCAACCCCAATTTTTTAAATGGCTTTTTCTCCTGCCAGCCAACAGAGCAGTGAAAGGGAGCAGGTGGTCCCACAGGGAAACCTAGCAACCCTGCATTTTGCAATGAAGCAATATCTGAGGGACCGTCTCTATATCGCCCTTCTAGGCCCCTCCGCTCATCGGAGGCGAACCTACTGGTGATCCCCGGCCCCAAGGCGATCCGGCTGGCCTCTACAAGGGCCAGGGCCTTTACGGCTCTGGCCCCTACCTGGTGGAACAGGCTTCCAGGTGAGATCAGGGCCCTGCGAGACTTACAAAGTTTCCGCAGGGCCTGTAAAACGGACCTGTTCCACCAGGCGTTTTGTCCCAACTTGGGACTGCGATGTCCAACTCCGCCACCACAAGAACTATCCTACGGCCTCCCGTGGGTATATAAAAGGGGGAGGGAGGGGTTGAAGCCATCTATAGTCTTGGTTTTATGTATTATTTTATGTAATCTATATATTATGATGTTTTTAAATTGTTTTGTTATTGATGGACACTGCCCTGAGCCTTTGGGGAGGGCGGTATATAAATATAATAAATAAATAATAAATAAATAATAAATAAGTAAGACGAGTTGCAGCGTTCAATTTACTTAGAAGGGACTTCACTGCTCTTGTTTCAACATTGCAAGATTTGCAGAGATGGGCTTGAACATTCCAGAGGCAGCCATTGATCAAGACAACAGTTTTAAATCAATGTACCAAAGGACGCAAACCAGGAAAACGGTAATTCGAGGTGTCTTGAGTGGGGGTTTCCTGGGACACTGCAAATCTGTAGTTATTCTCAGAAATGAAATAGGATGGGAGGGGCATTGCTCGCACAAGGGGGGGCATCTTTAGCTCAGATGAGAGGTGGTGTAGCCCTCTTAATTAAAAACCCCAAAGTAAGAGTGGGCATGTACTCTGTGAGAAAATGCACATACACACTCAAAGTATCCTGAGTGATCTCTCATCTGTGGTAATTAATAACAAAAAGGCTTTTTTTTTGCCAGCTGGAGTTTGTGCAAAAATGGGAAAGGATGTATTGCTTTCTGCTCCTGAGGGTTCTCAAACTCTTTGAAAAAGAAACGAAAACCTACATCTTGTGTTTCATGGCATGCATTTTAGCATATTCCGCAAAGTCATTATTCCAGTTTTATGGTGTATCTAGAGCATCGATGTCTCCAGACAGATATAAATACATAATATACGAATATGAATATATCAAGGCATTTTGTGGGTAGAAATATAAAAGCATGCTTCTTGGTTTGGGGAAAATGGAGTAACTGGCTTTGAAAGCAAAATTCCTTCCTATAGTCCCAACCCTTTTGAGCTTCAAGCTGGCATTTATACATTCAAAGGAGGAGGAGGAGGAGGAGGAGGAGTTTGGATGTATACCCCTCCTTTCTCTCCTATAAGGGGACAAGGCAGCTTACAAACTTCTTTCCCCTCTGCAACAGATGCCTTATGAGGTAGAAGAAGAAGAAGAAGAAGAGTTTGGATTTATATCCCCCCTTTCTCTCCTGCAGGAGACTCAAAGGGGCTGACAATCTCCCTGCCCTTCCCCCCTCACAACAAACACCCTGTGAGGTAGGTGGGGCTGAGAGAGCTCTGAGAAGCTGTGACTAGCCCAAGGTCACCCAGCTGGCGTGTGTGGGAGTGTACAGGCTAATCTGAATCCCCCAAATAAGCCTCCACAGCTCAGGCGGCAGAGCTGGGAATCAGACCCGGTTCCTCCAGATTAGATACACGAGCTCTTAACCTCCTACGCCACTGCTGCTCACTTCAGCTACAGGTAGGTGGGGCTGACAAACTTCTGAGAGAACTGTGACTAGCCCAAGGTCACCCAGCAGGCTTCATATGGAAGAGTGAGGAAACAAATCCAGTTCACCTGATAAGAGTCTGCCACTCATGTGGAGGAGTGGGGAATCAAATTCTCCAGATTAAAGTCCACCCGCACTTAACCACTGCACCACGCTGCCATGTCCATTTCTTCCATCCCTCCCTCCCATGGCACAGCTTCAACCAGTAGCCAACATTTAAGTAACCATCAGCAACATCTATCCATAAAAGAAAATACTCAGAAAAGGATCCAAAGGTCATTTCAGCAATAATAACCTCTCTAAAACTGCCAGATGTTTTGAGTCGTTTGAAAGGCCAACAGCGAACAGGTTTTACCGATGGCCTCATCTACAGAACTGTCTGAATTCTGTCCAAAACCAGTCTGACCACCGCTGTTGGGCAGAAGAGATTGTTCAGCTGATCAAAGAGATTGTTCGGCTGGTCTGAGGACTGGCCCAGTCCTTCGCATGTGACTGCCTTGCTTCATCCAAAGCTTTAAAGGTCATAACCAGCACTATGAACTGACACCAGGAAGAAACTGGAAAGCAAAATAATGACAGAAAGCACCAACGGTCAGGGCGTCAAGGCAAGAAGGGAGCAGTGGTAGGTTTGCAGAGGTGGGATCCAGCAAGTTCTCACAGGTTCCCGAGAGTAGGTTACTAATGATTTGTGTGTGCCGAGAGAGGGTTACTAATTGGTGATTTTGCCACGTGATTTTTGCCTTAGTTACGCCCCTCCTCTCAGCAGTAGCGCGCAGAACTTGAAGCAGTCTAGCAGGAGGTGCACCGGCGTGCATGGCAGCCTGCGCCTGCGTGCATTCGTTTCCCGCCCAAGGACCGACGCAGCGGCTGCGTCCTTGCCACAGCCCCGCCCAGGAATGCCCGGCCATGCCCCCGTTGTGCCCCGCCCAGCCCCATTGGCGCTACACCACAGTTTGAATCCCACCACTATGGGAACCTGTTACTAAAATTTTTGGATCCCACCACTGTTAAGGTTTGCCATTTCCTGCCCCTGTGTAGCAACCCTGGACTTCCTGAGTGGTCTCCTATACAAGTCCTAACCAGGGCTGACCCCGCTTAACTTCCAACCTCAAGCTAGCCTGGCCCATCCATGTCAGAGCAGCAACTAGAGTAGCTCCCTCAGTATTCAGGTTCCGCAGCCTTCCACCTTAAGCCAAAGAGTAGCTGAAGTTACTAAACTGTCTTCAGGAGCAGCAGTGGCGCAGGAGGTTAAGAGCTCGTGTATCTAATCTGGAGGAACCGGGTCTGATTCCCAGCTCTGCCACCTGAGCTGTGGAGACTTATCTGGGGAATTCAGATTAGCCTGTGCACTCCCACACACGCCAGCTGGGTGACCTTGGGCTAGTCACAGCTCTTCTGAGCTCTCTCAGCCCCACCCACCTCACAGGGTGTTTGTTGTGAGGGGGGAAGGGCAAGGAGATTGTAAGCCCCTTTGAGTCTCCTGCAGGAGAGAAAGGGGGGATATAAATCCAATCTTCTTCTTCTTCTTCTTCTTCTTCTTCTTCTTCTTCTTCTTCTTCTTCTTCTTCTTCTTCTTCTTCTTCTTCTTCTTCTTCTTCTTCTTCTTCAAGGGCTGCCCCAATTAGGGGATGTCATAGCAGTCCAGCTCAGAAGTTATAATGTCATAGATTAGTGAGGGCAGATCAGCTGAATCTGGACGGGAGGTCAAACATAGCCAAATGGAGCCGGGTTTCTCAATTGGGCAGCATCAGCATCCTCCCCAGATCAGGACTGCAGAGTTGGTGCCGCCAGCAGGTGGGTTGGAGGGTTGAGGTGGGTTGGAGGGCAGGCAGCTGGTGGTGGTGCTGGTACTACAGGTGGGTGAGTGCCAGGCAGAGCCAGCAGCAGCATGCAAGATGGGCACATGTATGCTCCTATGTGTTGCCTAACTGCTAAGTCCCGCCCTTGCCAGCCCCGCATGAGGGCCTTTCTGGCCTGTGGGGGGCAGGGAGGTAAAGGAGGGGGCAGGGCAGGTGGCCATAATGCACCCCCATGTGCATTTAACCCAGACAAATGGCACCTGGGTTAAATGTCCCATCCCCAAGATACGTCATTGGAGGTTTGCTGGTTCCATCACAACCACTTGCTCGCGCTCGCCCGATTTTTCCTAACGTGTTGACAATGTGCAGATTCACTTTATCCTCCTCCTAGAGCTCACTGCAAGGAATCAAAATAGGCATGTGTTTTAAACAGCAACCCAAAAGTTTTCAAATGGCCCCTTCCGCACACGCAAAATAATGCATTTTCAAACCACTTTCACAACTGTTTGCAAGTGGATTTTGCCATTCCGCACAGCTTCAAAGAGCACTGAAAGCAGTTTGAAAGTGCATTATTCTGCATGTGCGGAATGAGCCTTTCCACTCTCCATCTCGATCGGGATGATTTGTTTGCTTGTTTGAGGGGGTTGTTTTTAATGGTTTCAAAATATAATTTCAGTATGCATGTATATTATGTAAATTTTGCCTTCGGAGGACAGAAAGGTTGGTATAATTTTTTAAAATTAACGCATGTTTTGCTTAATTGGCCTCTGGTGGTCCTTGAAAGGGCAGAAAGGAGGCATTTAAATTTTGCAAAAATTTTTTTTAAAATGACAACATTCTGAAATGGTCAGTTTTTGTGGGGTTGCTCCTATCCTTTCTAATTTCATCCGCAAAGTGTGGACTGGAAGGAAATAATTTTTTTAATGCTGATGCCACAGTACCAAGTTGTTCTCTAACTGGTGTCGTGTGGTGGTTAAGAGCGGTGGACTCTTATCTGAGAACTGGGTTTGAACTGGATTTGTTTCTCTGCTCCTCCACGTGAAGGCTGTTGGGTGACCTTGGGCTAGTCTCAGTTCTCTACGAATTCTCTCAGCCCCTCCTACCCTAGGCTGACCAGCCGTTCCGCTTTTGGCGGGACAGTCCCGCCTTCGCACAATTTGTCCCGCGTCCCGCGGGTTCCTTCCATTGTCCCGATTTTTGGGAGGCTGCCGCACTGCCTTCTGGGGCGCAAGGCAGTGCGGCAGCCTCCCGTGCGCGCGGCCACAGGAGCACAGCCTTCTGGGGTGCTGCTGTTTCCCACTCTGTGACAGGGCGGGAAACGGCAGCGCCCCAGAAGGCAGTGCGCTCCTGCGGCTGCGCGCATGTGCGTGCGCGCAGTCGCCAGCCCCGTCTCGGGTTCACAAGGTGACCATCTGGTCACCTTATCCTACCCCAAAAGGTGTCTGTTGTGGGGAGAAGGGGAGAAGTTTGTAAGCCGCTTTGAGACTCCTTAAAGGTAGAGAAAGGTGAGGTTTAAATCCAAACTCCTCTTCTTCTTCTAGCTACACATACCATTCATGTACCATTGACTTCATTCTGACGTCTGCCTCTTATACTTTCAAGTGCAAAGGAACATTATATGGTCCTGCTGGATTTCTTACCACACACAGCAGGCCTTTAGTAAGTCTATTTCCCTGCATTTATTATTCTCTTGCATGGCTGAAATGTACAGGAAAGCCACCCTTCAAAAAATACACGCACAGACAGACAACAGAGAGCAAATGTCCTCCACTTACAGAACATAATGGCAATTGTTTTGATTTCAACTGAATTGTGAGGAAGGGCGGGGGGATTTGAAAGATGGAAAGAGGTGACAGAAGATGAAGGGACAGCCCGGGACTTAATAAACACCTTAGCCTGAAGCTCTAAGCTTTTATTCATGAGGATTTTTATCTTCTCTTCCCCTCTCAATGTGCTTGCCGCGGCTCCTTTACTGCGCAGTCTTAGATTACCATTGCAAAGGTTACATGTTTATTTACCCACCCTCCCCGCTCCCCAAAAAAGCCGGCTGGGAATGGTGATCCTGGAGGCAAAGAGGGTGTCTCACGCCAATAAACATCGCTTGCTCTCTTAAACGCCGAGGCCGGATGAATGAGGTGATGTTTGGTGCCACGGACATATTACAGTTTATAGCTTCATTAACTGCCTGACCTGTATTATGTGCAAATTTCATCAAAGCGCAATGCATATTTATTCCCTGAGGTGCGCCGGCGGTTGATGTTTGATTCTTAAAGGGAAAAAAAAGACCAGGTAATTACTTATAATTAGAGTGGCGAGAAGCAAAAAGCATTTTGGGGGGAAGGGAGAAACCTCCCCCCCCCCCCATGCCTGCGCTTGAACACTCAGCAAGCCTATTGCTTAGCGCGACAAATCTGCATCCCGGGGTGAAATAGGAATGGCTAGAAGGAATCCGATGTGACTTTGGCGAAAACTTCAAGAGTGACAATTTTAGGTCAGGGAATTCCTGGATATTTGAGGGGTGGGGCTTGGAGATGCCAGGGTTTGGGGAGGGGAGCAGCAGTGGCGTAGTGGCTAAGAGCAGGTGCACTCTGATCTGGAGGAACCGGGTTTGATTCCCAGCTCTGCCGCTTGAGTTGTGGAGGCTTATCTGAGGAATTCAGATTAGCCTGTGCACTCCCACACACGCCAGCTGGGTGACCTTGGGCTAGTCACAGCTTTTCGGAGCTCTCTCAGCCCCACCCACCTCACAGGGTGTTTGTTGTGAGGGGGGAAGGGCAAGGAGAAAGGGGGGATATAAATCCAAACTCCTCCTCCTCCTCCTCCTCTTCTTCTTCTTCTTCTTCTTCTTCTTCTTCTTCTTCTTCTTCTTCTTCTTCTTCTTCTTCTTCTTCTTCTTCTTCTTCTTCTTCTTCTTCTTCTTCTTCTTCTTCTTCTTCTTCAATGGGGTGTAATGTCATAGAACCCATGCCTCCAAAGCACCCATATTAGGAAAAATATTTTCATAGGCTTGAGATCAATTGTAATTTCAGGGGAACTCCAGAACCGGCATGATTCTATCTGGAGGCTGGCGTGATTGAGCACTTGCTAGAAGAGCCAGAGGCCCAGTTCCCAACAGGATCGACCTGCTTTATATCTCAATTGGCCATGCTGGCAGGGGCTGATGGGAATTGTAGTCCATAACCTCTGGAGTGCCAAAGGTTCGCCACCACGGTCCTAGAGACTGACAATTTTAGTGTGGTGCCGGGGTGCCGGGGAGGTGGGACGAGGAAGAAGATCAAAAAGGACGTGATACCATAGAGTCCACACTCCAGAGCAATCTTTTTTACCAGAGGAGCTGATGTCACCTGGAGATCAATTGTGATTTCTGGAAATTTCCATGCCTCACCTGTTGGTTGACAATTGTACACAACTAGAAGAAGAAGAATAGTTGGATTTACGTCCCCCTTTCATTCCTGTAAGGAGAGTCAAGGGGGCTTACAAACTCCTTTCCCTTCCCCCCTCACAACAAATACCCTGTGAGATAGGTGGGGCTGAGAGAGCTCCAAACAACTGTGACTAGGCCAAGGCAACCTAGCTGGCATGTGTTGGAGTGCACAAGCTAATCTAATTCACCAGATAAGCCTCCATAGATCAAGTAGAACAGCAAGGAATCAAACCTCGTTCTCCAGATTAGATTGTTTCCAGCCTTCAATCTCATATGCACCAAGAACTGAAAGCCAAGATCTGTTCAAGCCAGGTCACAGAGCCCATGCAATGCACAATATCTCTTCCCTCAGAAGGTTAATTTTCATCGTTGGGGCAGGCTTTGAGCAGGGCAGGGTTATTGTCAAAAACTAGCTGCAGGAAAAACCGAGCAGCTCAAAAGTTCAGACCAGTTGGGTGACCTCCTCCAATAAGAATGGCCTGGCTGTTTGCCCAGGCTCAAAACATCCCAAACCTGCCAGACTTCTTTCTTAAAACAACCGTAACTCTTTCCTTTCAAGGTTTGCAACCTTTCACCCATGGGCTCCTAGTCCTTCACCCTTGACTTGCTGGCTGTGTTTGCTTAGCATTGTGGCAATTGAGTTTAGAAATGTTTTTTTTTAAAAAAAAATAAAACCCTCACTCAGAAGCAGGAGATAGATGCATACTGAAAGCAGAACATTTATTTAATTCTCATTTCCAAAAACGTGCAACTCTGATGGAACTCGGAAATATTTCAGCTCTCGGGAAAGATAGCTTTGAAAATATGTCAACAGGGCGATCCTGAAAACATTTTCCTGGAACTGGGCCCTGTTGAATTGATTTTGAGTAGACCTGTTTAGAATTGTCTCCTCAGGATCTTCAGTCACTGAAGCAAACACCCAAGGCAATTCAGTTGTTCAGGTCTTTCTATTGAGTTGGTACAAGAAGTTGGCACAAAAGAATTTTGCATGCAAGAGGTCATGCAGGTGAGGATATAAGGGGCTAAGGTTGCCAGCTTAGGATTGGGCAATATTTAGAGGTTTTTGGGGGTGGAACCTGATCTGGGTGGGGTTTTGGGGAGGGGAGTCTATAAAATTATGCATGGGGTAGAAAATGTTGACAGAGAGAAATTTTTCTCTCTTTCTCACAATACTAGAACCAGGGGGCATTCATTGACAATGCTGGGGGGAAGAATTAGGACTAATAAAAGGAAACACTTCTTCACGCAACGTGTGATTGGTGTTTGGAATATGCTGCCACAGGAGGTGGTGATGGCCACTCACCTGGATAGCTTTAAAAGGGGCTTGGAGAGATTTATGGAGGAGAAGTCGATTTATGGCTACCAATCTCGATCCTCTTTGATCTGAGATTGCAAATGCTTTAACAGACCAGGTGTTCGGGAGCAACAGCCACAGAAGGCCATTGCTTTCACCTCCTGCATGTGAGCTCCCAATGGCACCTGGTAGGCCACTGCGAGTAGCAGAGAGCTGGACTAGATGGACTCTGGTCTGATCCAGCTGGCTTCTTCTTATGTTCTTATGGAGGAGTCCACTTTCCAAAGCAGCCATTTCCTGCAGGAGAACTGATCTTTGTCATCTGGAGATCTGTTGTAATTGCAGGACATCTCCAGCCACCACCTGGAAATTGGCAAGCCCAGATGGGCACTGGACCATGACAAAAATGCCACATGGGGGTCTCCATTCCACTCTTTCCAAAGCCAGATTCCCCCAGGAAAATATTTTTGGGGAGACCACAAGCAAAAGGGTCCATATTTTGGCTTTTTGAATGACCGCAGGAATGTACGACAGCTCCGTGTTAGATCTCTGAAGAACATCTTGAGAAGGTCTCTAACCAAGGGGTCTCACAACAGGGGATGAGTTCCATATTCCCACTGCCAACAAGGGAAGTTTACAAACTGATAGAATGGCTGGCTGAGACTCTGGAGCATTTGGCGCCACCACTGTTGCAGGACAAACACAGTACTGCACATTTCAGTCCAGTAAGAATCAGGTGATCTGAGGAGCCAATAGGGTTCCAATAGACCCTCTATTACATACCAGAAGCAATTTATGCTGTATGAATCATTGAGCAAGCTGAATTACAACAGGTTGCATGGAGATGACATGTTTTATGAGTTGCCTACTTGCTGGCCTGTGAGTAAGTTGGCCCTGAGGCTACCTCACTGACTGGCCTGCTACCCCCACTGAGATTCCAGGTAAGCTGCTATCTGGCTTATCACCCAACATGAAAACATGCCTAATCACTCCAGAGAAATATTTTTTAAAAGACATAATTTATTGCATGAGCCCTTTCACGCTTGTGTTAAATTTCGCCCAGCTGTGTTTACAACAGGCTTTAGATGTGAAGAACATGTTGATGCTTGCTTTTCATGTGTCCCTGTGTTTTGGTGTTGTATGACATTCACACTAACAGTGACCTATGTGCGACTTAGGAAGTGCGGACTTGCTCATACATTCATGTTGCGAGAAGCACATATTCCAATTGGGAGCTTGGAATGAAATATTCTGTGAAATTTGTAGCAAATGGGTTCAACTGTTAAACATGCTATGAGAGCCAGCCTGGTGAAGTGGTTAAGAACAGGTGCACTCTAATGTGGAGGAACAGGGTTTGATTTGCTGCTCTGTCACAAGCTGTGGAGGCTTATCTGGTGAACTAGATTAGCTTGCGCACTCCAACACATCTCAGCTGGGTGACCTTGGGCTAATCACAGTTCTTTGGAGCTCTCTCAGCCCCTCCTACCTCACAGGGTGATTGCGGGGGGGGGGGGGCGGGGAGAGAAGAAGAGTTTGGATTTATATCCCCCCTTTCTCTCCTGCAGGAGACTCAAAGGGGCTGACAATCTCCTTGCCCTTCCCCCCTCACAACAAACACCCTGTGAGGTAGGTGGGGCTGAGAGAGCTCCCAGAAGCTGTGACTAGCCCAAAGTCACCCAGCTGGCGTGTGTGGGAGTGTACAGGCTAATCTGAATTCCCCAGATAAGCCTCCACAGCTCAGGCGGCAGAGCTGGGAATCAAACCCGGTTCCTCCAGATTAGATACACAAGCTCTTAACCTCCTACGCCACTGCTGTAAGATTGTAAGATTGTAAGCCCCTTTGAGTCTCCTTACAGGAGAGAAAGGGGGAATATAAATCCAAACTCCTCCTCCTCCTTCCTCTTCTTCGAAGGAGGAGGAGGAGTTTGGACTCATACACCACCTTTTCTCTCCTGTAAGGAGGCTCAAGGTGACTTACACACTCCTTTCCCTTCCTCTCCCCACGACAGACACCTTGTGAGGTAGGTGGGGCTGAGAGAGTCCTGAGAGAACTGTGACTACTAGCCCAGGGTCACCCAGCAGAAATGTAGGAGTGTGGAAACACATCTGGTTCACCAGATAAGGCTCCGTCACTCAGGTGGAGGAGTGGGGATCCAGCAGACCCAGTCTGGGAACTCTGAACTGAGACTTTGAAGGTAACTCCGCAGGTGGTGATTAATTTTTTCCCATTTTCTGCTGGAACAGATTCATACCAGATCATTCGATCATCACACAATGCTAACGAATGACTCAAGGTTGGGTATTGTTTAAATGTTATTTAGCATAATGTCGCATTTCAGTTATTACATTATCTATCATGTTTCCTGTCACCAGGCCCTCTTTAATTAAGGTGATGGAATCTTTAAGCATGATGGAAATTTGCCCTGCACGGCTACGTATTTGGAAGAAATGATGTCTTTCCGCCGCTCAATGTTTTTTTTTCTTAAATCCACTGAGTTTTTTCCCCTTTTGTGCTGCACCCAAGCTGTGCGTACACACCATTATGCGGCTCTGCTCTGAGCAGATCTCGGAAACACCACAAAGGCAACTTGCTTCACTGACTGAGAACGTTGCAAACTATGAAAGAGGAAAACAAATAGACAAACTTAAATTACCTGCTCTGCCAGAACTCCTCTTGCTTTGTGATATCTCCGCAGATGCCAGAAAATGTGAAGGCAAACATTTAAAAGGAAACTGAAGTGGATAAGTCTTTCAAAAACGGTTTGTTTTTTTTAAAGGAGCAGGTTACAGGGACATAAAGAAATCCTAAGCAGGTCTGCGCAGCAGTAAGTCCCATTTAATTCAATGGGGCTGACTCCCAGAAAAGCATTCTTCGGACTTTAATCTTATCTGATCAGCTAGAACTAGGCAAGTTCCCTCAGCCAGACTGAAAAGTTGTTTGTTTGTTTCATTCTGTTTTCTTGGAGAACTCTGAGACTTAAATGGGTCATTTATGGAGACTTCTCAGAGTGTTCTCTGTTGGCCCTTCCTGTTGGTATAGTGATGAAGAGCAGTGGACTCTAATCTGGAGAGCCGGGTTTGATTCCCCGCTCCTCCACATGAGTGGCAGACTCATGAACTGGAACCCCACGAGCATAGCGCCCCCCCACCCCGCTCTTCTATGTTTTGACTTGCTGGCAATAAATAAATAAATACTATGCTATACTAAAACATAAATATTTATTATTGGAAAATGCATATTTTCCATGTGTTTTACTAAAGATAATGAACAATTTCAATGTTGATTTTTATGATAAGTGGACATTGGTATTCGCTTCTGATTTAGTATCACAGTCACCTCTGCAACCACACGAGGGGTAGCTAATACCCCCGAGAACAGAGTCAGAATTCAAAATGACCTGGACAGACTAGAGAGCTGGGCCAAAACAAACAAAATGAGTTTCAATAGAGATAAATGTAAGATACTACACTTAGGCAGAAAAAATGAAATGCACAGATATGAGATGAATGATTCCCGACTTGACAACGCTACATGTGAAAAGGGATCTGGGGGTCTTAGTAGACCACAACTGAACATGAGTGGACCACAAACTGAACATGAGTCAGTAGTGTGATGCAGCGGTCAAGAATGCCAATGTGATTCTGGGCTTTATCAATAAGAGTACAGTGTCTAGACCAGGGGTCTTCAATCTGCAGCTCTCCAGATGTTCATGGACTACAATTCCCATCAGCCCCTGCCAGCATGACCAATTGGCCATGCTGGCAGGGGCTGATGGGATTTGTAATCCATGAACATCTGGAGAGCTGCAGGTTGCAGACCCCTGGTCTAGATCAAGGAATGTAATTGTACCTCTCTATTCTGTATTGGTTAGACTTCATCTGGAATATTGTGTACAGTTCTGGGCACCGCAATTCAAGGATATTGACAAGCTGGAATAGGTCCAGAAGACAGCAACCAAAATGGTAAAAGGTCTGGTATCCATGCCCTGCGAGGAGAGATGTAGGGAGCTGATTATGTTTAGTTTGGTGAAGAAAAGATTGAGAGGTGACATGATAGCCATGTTTAGATATTTAAAGGGATGTCATGTTGACGAGGGAGCAAGCTTGTTTTCTGCTGCTCCAGAGACTAGGACCAGGAGTCATGGGTTCAAGGTGAAGGAAAAGAGATTCCACCTAAACATCAGGAAAAACCTCCCGACAGTAAGGGCTGTTTGACAGTGGAATTCGCTGCCGGAGTGTGGTGGAGTCTCCTTCTTTGGAGGTTTTTAAAGAGAGGCTGGATGGCCATCTGTCAGGAGTGCTCTGATTGTGTGTTCCTGCATTTCTGGGGGTTGGACTTGATGGCCCTTGGGGTCTCTTCCAACTCTATGATTCTATGTGCATGTACATATCTCACACACTTCTTTGCCTGAGGGCCTATAACGCTGTTAAGACAACCCTGGACAGTGCTGAGCAAAACATTTGCCCTTGTGAGGAAATACCCATGGCACTAGAGCAAAGAATAAGTGGAATAAGTGGACTAGCAAACAAATAGGATTCCTCATAGTAGGAATAGTGCAAAAATTAGTGGAAGTTGGAAATGGTGAGCACAGAAGTACACAGGCACATGAAAGATTATACCAGGAATAAAACTTCGTTGATCTTAAAGGTGCCACTGGACTCAACTTTTTTTTCTGGTGCTGAGAACAGATATGCCTATGTTGATCAACCTCTTTGGCAGAAACATCTGCTAAAAACTCCGGTTGGAAAAGGCTCTGTCAGATTATCTCCTGAGTCACCATCTCCCCTCATTGCTTTTTCTGTTTTTCTTCCTTTGTCAAACATGACTATGAAAACAAACAAGCGTAAATTTCATGTCCAGAGATTTCCAGAGGTTCCCAAATGCCATGACTTTTAAAATTTGGATTGGTTCTGTTTTAGATATTTTTAAAAAGAGATATTTTGTCTTTGAATTATTTTAATTTCTGAATGCACGTTCTTATTAAATCGGGGCCTATTGAAAATAGGAAACATGTAGGATTTCTTTCTCCCTCTCACAAATCCAAATCTCAGTTACTGTGTTTCTGAACTCCATAGTCTCCAGCTGTCCATACTGACTAGAAACAGTGTCTGTTTCCTGATACCTGTCCCTCATAAATCACTGTCTCTATTTCGAGAGCTTGGGGATAGTTTATTAAATGTTCATTCCTGTGTGCATACATACCATTCCTGGTGTTTCTCCCTAGAGCGCCTACCAATGAAATCAAAAGATGGGATCGCTGCATTGTGAGCCTAATGTCAACGCCAAATGTGAATGCTTGAGCCGTGTGCCCTGTACAGCCAGTGATCTTACACAGAGACGCTGTGATGGTGAGGTTCATTTTGGCATGGTAATGATGACAGCACTTTAAAAAATGTATTTAAATTCAATTTTTCTCCTTTCGGAAGATTTGGAAGCAGCCCAATCCAGAAGGGGGGGAGCGGACCCACCTCTGGAACGGGCACAGCAATGCGACGGTGTGGGAAAGTTCTTTGGAGGGGTCGGATGGTACCTATCAGCTTATTCTGGATTGAGCTGTAAGTGTTTTACAACACCATTTGCCATTTTATCCTCACTTCAGCCCTGTGAGGTAGGCTAGGGTGAGAGGGAGTCCATTGCCCGGTGAGCTTGTAGGGTAGTGTGGGGACTAAAACCTGGGACTCCCATATCCTAGTTTGATACTCTGACTACTCCACCATACTGTTAGAATTCAGAAAATCACTGGTAGGTTCCCCCGTGACTGCAATTTAATACATTCGGTGAAACCTTGGTTTCAGTGCAAAAGTTTAGATTTCTTTTACATTTTTTCCTGCACTTGGGACAAAACTTTCCTGAGCTACATTAATGACCTGTGGAAAGGCGGGGGGGGGGGGGGGATCATTGTTGATAAAATTCTACATCAATTGCATCAACTGAGGGTTTTTTTAAAAAAACATATAACATAAAAATGATGTTGTCGCATCAACCGAGTGAAAGAGAAAAAAGGTGGCTAACGTGAAAATTATGTAAACATGGATCAATGAAGATAGCAAATTTGACAGAGGCCGTTTCCCCACTTTTAAAATGACGTCTGTTTCGTCTGGTCCAGGACCTTTTTACCGCGAGGGTTGAGTTCCCCGGGCTTCCCCACTGCCCTGCGCCCTGCGCGGGGTCATCAAAAGGCACCGTTTTGAGCAGCGCCAGAATGACCGGCACTGAGGGGGCGCAAGAGCAGCAGAGTTGGGGCGGCTGCGTTGTAACCGCCCCTGTAGTGGGGAGTGCAGTTGGACCCCGCGCTACTCGGGGAGAGTAGCGCGCAACAAACAGTGAGTGGGGAAAGGGCCAGAGAGAGTCGGCAGGATGAAAATGTTCTTCTCAGCCATGCCTGCACACAAATGGTTTAAAAAAAAACAGGGAGGGGACACACCAAAACATATTTGTTCATTCCCTAGTTTTAAAGTGTAGAATTAGCTACTGAGACAGTGGCTTGGATGTGCAAATAAGGGCACTGCAAATATCCTGTAGGGCAGTGGTGGCGAACCTTTGGCACTCCAGATGTTATGGACTACAATTCCCATCAGCCCCTGCCAGCATGGCCAATTGGCCATGGCTGTAGGGTCTTGAGCGACGCTGCCTGTTCTGTCCCCATATACCTGACTCGCTTGCTCATGTCTTGCTTTACTGCCCTAAACATAATCATCTTAGATCTGACCTGGTTGCAAATCCTACAGGATTTGCGTCTCTTCCAGACAAAATAAAATGAGTAAGTTACTGAATAGTCCTGAGTTGAAATATCCAAAGCTGTAGCCACATGCTCAGTGGTGGGATCCAAAAATTTTAATAACAGGTTCCGATGGTGGTGGGATTCAAACGGTGGCGCCGCCGCGCACACGCACCTCCAGTCCCTATTGGGCAGGGAGGTTGCTTTAGTAACCCCTTCTTGGCACTCAGAAAAAATGAGTAACCACTTCCAGAGAAGTGGTGAGAACTGGTTGGATCCCACCTCTGCACATGCTTAAGAGGTGTTTTGCATGCCTTGTAATAATGCTCTTTTAACTGTAACTTTATTTAGTCTTGACTTTTTTTCTAATGCCTACTGAAGGTCTCTGAAATCCCATAGGATTCGTTGGCCCCCAAAATCTCAGTCCTGAATTCCTCTCCGGCAAGTGGCCCACACTGAGGCCTGCCGGAGCTGTGTCGTTGCTGACGTGAAGTCTTCCAGCACAGTTGTGGTCAGCGAGGACCTTTTGGCTCCTCCAGTTTCTCCCCACTCCCTGTTCTTTTGTTCCCCGGCAAGGAAAGTGAGTTTGAAAGTGTCCGGACAGTGTAAAAATGCTGATATATCGGCCACTGTTGTTCAGAGGCCTATTGAGAGCCCCAGCCCCACCCTCCCGCTCTGTTCCCTTCAAGTCCGGGAATGATTCATCAGCTGGCCTTTCGCAAGAGAAAGAGAGCTGCCCTTGAGTTGAGGGCCTTTGACCCCGCTGAAGAGAGGGGTCAGACTGGGAGCAACTGGGGTAGCGCCAGCACTGGGGACGCCGGCCTTAGAAACAGAAGGGAGAGTCGGCCAAAAGAATGGAGGAGGATGGTGGGAAAAAGTGGGAATTTCTAAAAGTTAAGAGTATATTTCTAAGAGTCTCAGTGGATCAGCTGACAAGTGAGGTCAGAGGTCATATTTATGCTTGATTCCTTGAGCATGTTACAGTAACATCTGCTTGTTAAGCGTCTCCCGGGACCGAATGTTCCTGACCTTTGCCTACCAAAAAAAAAAAGAGGGGGGGGGGTCAAGGAAGAGATTAGATGTTCATATTAACATTTTGTGCTGGAGTTTTAAGGTTTGGCTCTCCTGGGGCTGATTTGGCAGACAGCTCCTTCTTTTGGGGGGTATGCATTTTTTTTTAACGGTTCGTCATTTATGTTTTTGGCCGGGCTTCAGCCACAAGTTGGCCATTAAAAGCCAGGCGTTGCAAGCCAAAAAGTCTGGGATGAACCGGAGGGCAAAAAACAAAGGGCCTAAGTCTGGTCAGAATGCCCTCTGACTTCATGGGGAGCCAGAAATGGTATGTAGGTTATTCCCCCCCCCCCCCTTCACTGCTGCCGTTCCCCATTCCAAAGCGTAGCCACTTGATAGTTAAGGCCCGAAACGAAGTGAAAGATCTGACGAGAAATGTGTGGGAAAGTCTGAAATCTGGCCCTGAAATCCTGCAATGTTGACGGAACATAACAATGATAATAATAAAAATATGTATGGGTAAAGACAGCTGTCGTTTCTGCAGCACGTAAAAATATCGCCCCATATAATTCTTGGATTAATTATAAGGAGATAATTCATTGGTCCCGATAGGAAGGGTGGCTTTCAGGGATTCCTAGCTTCCTCTTTGCCTCCAAATCTGTTGATATTATTTATTAATATTAAAATGTTTTATGCCATCTTTTCTCCCAGAGTGGCATGCAATCAAAACCGTTAAGACAAGCTTTTAAAAAGGCATGCCATAGAAACGGTCATAAGCAACCACAAACAAAACAGATGGCTAGGAAGGAAGGAATACACATGTATGTCCACCCACACAGCCCACTCCAAAAGGTGATTAAGTTAAAACATTTAGTTCTCTGCCGAATAGTCTTCTTTTTTTGGTAATTAACCCCCCCCCTCCCAACCTGAATAAGGGTTTTGAGGGCGGGTGGGGGTGATTTGGGTTTACAAAATCACCATCCCTATTTAAATGCACATATTACGTCTTTACCTGCTGGAGGAAGACAACAATTGAAGGGGATACACAAATCTCCCTGAGGAGGAATTCTACACAAGTTGCAGTCAGAATCCAAGAGACTATTTCCCTGGAGTGTGGAACAAGTCGGGGGGGGGGGGGGGGGATTCCTGTGAGGTAGTTTAGGCTGAGAGTTATGTGAACAGGCCCAAGGGTACCCAGGAAAGCCTCCATGGCACAGCGGGAGAACTTGTTTCAGTACCAGAAAGATGAAAATAGATTTGAGAATCCATCCACCATTTCCTAGACCGTCTTTGTTCTATCTAGAATGCTCTGTTTGGGTCTTGGTGCCTACCTAGTTCTGTCCCCTAGGTACCTGGGACCCAAACGGAAGATTGAAAAGTAAATGTGCAGGATGATTATAAGAATTTCTGTTAAATATGAGGTGCTCTGACACCATGTGGAAAATGTATGACAATAACTCTATGGTATATCACAAAGTTTGCCCTTTGAAGCTGCCATGAAGGAGCGGCTTTGCTTAGGTTACCAAAGGGAATAACTGGGACACATTCTAGAGTGAAGCACAAATGATACAGAGATCTGCATGTTGCATCTTTGCTGGAGAAGAAGAGAGGAATTCTGGGAGTTGTAGTTTTGTTTAGAAGTAGGTCTTTTGGAATAAAGGATGCAGAATATGGTGTATTCAGATCCATGGCTATTTTTAGATCATCTATATCTATGTCAATATCTGTGTGTATACATAAAGCATTTGGTCACGAGCCACAATTAACCCCCTAACACATCAGGGTCAGAATCCATAAGCCTAAACCCTATGAGTTCAGTGTGTGATTGGAGGGGGGGGGGTGTATCTGTCTCCCCCAGTTAAACTACTTCCCCTTTAACCCAACTCACATATACACACTTTGGCTTTATAAAATACATCCCTCCCCACAAGTTCCCCTTCATTTGGGAGGGACCCCCTCATAAACATGCAGAGCAATTTTCCAGCACATTAACCTAGGGTGGGAGAATCTTCCATCTCCAGGGAAGGGGGAGGTTTAAGAAAATGGAAACCCGAAAGGGGAGGGAGAGATGTTGAAGATGGATGAGTCTGGGATATAAGACAGGGTGTTTTTTCCACTGTCCTGCCCGATACACCTAGGACAAAGGCTTCATTGAGTAAGATTCTTGACACCAGGCTCATAAAGTACTAGCTGGTCACAAAGGCTCTGACATCTGAAAGTACCAGTTCCTGCCCTTTCCCCATTAGGGCTCCATACAGAGGCCGGGTCTAACAGTTTGGGCCTTTTGTCGTCCCCCATGACAAGAGGTGTAAATAAACAGGGGTTGACTTTAATGCAGTCACACAGCTTTGCCTCCCCTTCTCTTGTGCTTTCCCCCTCCTTAAAAACGACAACATTTCCTTCCAAGCTTTACATTATTGCATCTGGCAGCCAACACTTTTTCACGTCTTCAGGGTACAGGAGGGTTCGTGAGGGGAAACCGATAGGAGAAACGATAGGCCCTTTCCTTTCTGGGAAGGCAGGTATACCATTTTCCTCTCCCCCTTCAGCGCTTTGTTAGGGATGGTTCTTTCTCAAGGGAAAACTAAGAATTAACTTTAAAGTTAAGAGACAAGGTGCAAAATACTGCATTTTCCTGGGTAAACCAAAACAAAACGAGAGAGAGAGAGAGAGACGGCAGCAAACTGAACGGGTTGAAATGAGACCCAGAAGTCAACAACCCCGCGCTACCAAAAGCTCAAATTCCTATTTTCAAATCCCCAAATTCCCTCTCCACCAGGTTGTTTAGAGTCCAAATGAAGAACTGATTAAATTTTTATCTCCAGTCTTTCCATTTAAAAGAATATCACATAGGAAGTACTGGAAAATATCTTTCTATGTTTCCGGTAGACCAGCTATGTCCAGGGAGAGAAGAAGAAAATACCAGGGCAAGATTTGTCTCTGTTTGTATGTTCATGTGTTCATAAGGAATGTGACCCAATTTGTAATTGGGCTGCTAAACCCCAGGTTGGGGTGGGGATCCAACACCCTGAACTCTGGAAAAATTACTGGTTCTAAAAGTATGATTATGCTAGATTGGGAAACACTTGGTGGTAGTTCTAGAAATAACCAGAAATAGAGTTTCCAGCAAGAGCTGCCGGTTTTTCCTGGAAGTGACATCATCATATTGACCCAGGTGCCGCCATGTTCCTGCCTCCTACCCTTCTGCTGGTTGCCGGACTCCACCCAGCCTGGGGATGACAGCTATTTTGGGGTTGGAGCCAGTGGTGGGATCCAAAAATTTTAGTAACAGGTTCCCTTGCCAGCCCCCCCACCCCCAGCAAAGGGGGCAGAGGCGTACCTAGGCAAACCTGAGCCCTGGGCAAAACCTGACTTGGATGCCCCCCCCCCCCATGGGCAGCCACCCCACCACATTTTTTTTTGCACCAGGTCATTTCTAAATCATCATCACATTATAGAAAATGCCCCAACTCACAAATCTGAACACAGCAATGGTGAAATACACAGGTTCTTTGATGGAGACTGGTGAGATAAAAGGTACGAAAGGCTGAGAATCCATGAATTGCAGTACCTGAAAGGGATTAACCCAGTTCAGGGAGTTACATTATTAGTTGCAATTGCTATATGGAACCTTCACATTCAAAGGCAGGATGCCTCTCGGGGAGGCGAGGGCGTGGAGACGGAAAAGCGGACCCAATTAGTAACCCCCTCTCGGCACACAAATAATTAGTAACCCACTCTCGGGAACTGGTGAGAACCTGCTGGATCCCACCTCTAGTTGGAGCCAGTGGCGTAGCACCAAGGGGATGGGTGGGGGTGCATAATGCACCAGGCACGTACCAGTGTGTGGTGTGGCGGCGGTGTGGCGTGGGCGTTCCAGGGCATGACAGGGCAGGCGGAGGCGTGGCAGGGTCACAGGGCACGCACGTGCCCCGGGCCCAGTTCCCCCTAGCTCCAGCCCTGGTTGGAGCCTAAGGAAGACGGTTTGTGGAGGAGAGGGACTTCAGTGGGGTATGATGTCATAGAGTCCACCTTCCAAAGGAGCCATTTTCTGCAGGTGAACTGATTTCTATCACCTGGAGACACACTGCAGTCCCAGAAGTGTCTGGCGGCTGACAACTCTACCGGCAGCCTTAGTTTGAAATGACCTAGAACAGTGGGGCGAACCTATGGCACGGGTGCCAGAGGTGGCACTCAGAGCCCTCTCTGTGGGCACACGCAAACAGAGTTGCCCCCCCACACACACATCTAGGCTGGCCTGGGCCGCTGGGCTCAATTATTAGCATTAAACCTAAGACCTAGTTTTGGGGAAGCAGTGTAGGTAACCTTGTTAAGCGCTGTTAAATCCCACTGATTTTCATGTGAAGAACTATTGTGTGATCCTTTACCTGGGAGTAAGCTTGGTTGCTGGCAATGGGGCTTGCTTCTGAGTAAATCCTTTTAGGGTCATGATTCACCCATTGGAAGAGTTGCACGGTTGCTTCAAAGCAAAGCCACCGACTACCACCAAGCTTACTCCCAAGCAACACACACCTTGGAGCCAACCTAAACTAAAACCTTGGAGCCAACCTAAACTAAAACCTCAGTATTCAGGTTAAATTGGCATGTTGGCACTTTGCGATAAATAAGTGGATTTTGGGTTGCAATTTGGGCACTCGGTCTCGAAAAGGTTCGCCATCACTGACCTAGAAACAAAGAACACACGCCAAAGAATGTGTGGTTTCAGACGACCATATCACAACCCATTCTTGGGTAACTGTCCCTTGTTATGAAATCTCAGCAGAAGGTCAACCTTCCTTATCAACATTTCTACCTGAACCTTCCTTTCACCTTCGGGTTTCCTTCAAGGGGCCATGCTCAGAAATGTGTTCCCAGAAACGGTGACAATGACTTGCCTGTAAGGAAAAGCCCTCGCCCTCGCCCTACATTGTGAGTAAATTGGCACTGCAATGCTCCCCCCACCCACCCCCCACCCCGTGCCACCGTGAACCGACGGAATGCATTTCAGAATTTCACCCTTGTCCAGATCTTTCTTGCTATGCTGTGAGCGGTTTGTGCGAGAGGGTGTGTTGTCATCAAAGGCAAGTCATTTTCCTCCTGATTTGTGTCTGAAACATGAAAACAACGTAACAGCTGCATGCTGCATTGAATAAAGAACATACACATGCATTTAAATCACTTATATCTCACTTTTTTATGATGCAATTGTGAATTATGTTCTTTTTGCATCTGTAATTAGTGGGCAGAACAGATGGCGGAGGCTTAACTTAAAGTGATGTGTCCATTAAACTAACCTATGTTGCCAAATGATTGCCGACTATAACAGGGGTGTTCATTCAATGGAGCAGGCAGTTTGTCGGGCTGCAACTCATTTGCCAAAAATAAAAAAAAGGAGGAAAAAAAGGCCCCCGGACTTTTCACAACAGTTGTTATTTTTAGGGCTTTTTCTAGAAAAGGAATCCACGGCAACTGGGTTAGACTCATAACCTGGGAGCATATGTTTTACTGTAGCCCGTTATAATTTTAAATATGACCTTGTGGGGTAATGATAAGCATTTTACAGTCATAAATAATAGGTTGTGTTTGAAACGACAACGTGGAATTCTCTCTCTCTCTCTCTCTCTCTCTCTCTCTCTCTCTCTCTCTCTCTTTCCCCTTAAAAAACCGTAATGCACTCATCTGGGAAAGTGCAGAACACGTCCAGCGATCTTAGCTAATCTCCGACGGCCATTTGTATGCAATATATAACACCCAACAATCAGACAAAGAAGTGGGGCAGGAACGGAGCGTGGTAACGTTGCCAGAAAGGCCTGAGGAGGTTTCAGACCATACCTTGCTGCCGACAGATGGTGGGTTTTATAAGCGCTGGCGTTTCTTAGTAAACTTTTAATAACATTTCTTTAGGATTTGTGTGTGTGTGTTTCTGGCATGTTGAACGCGGTGGGGCAGGGGGACATGCTGGCTATGAGGCACATTAGGACGGCAGTTGGTTAGTTGACCTGAAAACCTCTGGGTGCAGTTCTGATCACTGTATGACTGAGCCCCACCCACCTCACAGGGTGTTTGTTGTGAGGGGGGAAGGGCAAGGAGATTGTCAGCCCCTTTGAGTCTCCTGCAGGAGAGAAAGGGGGGATATAAATCCAAACTCTTCTTCTTCTTCTAGAGAAGGGGTGTCCAACTCTGGTGCCACCGAATGATCATGGACTATGATTCCCATCAGCCCCTGCCAGCATGGCCAATTGGGACTGATGGGAATCGTAGTCCATGAACATCTTGGGCACCAGAGTTGGACACCCCTGTTGTAGACCCCTGAGGTGCAGATTCGGAAGCTGCAGTTCTGCCGTCAAAGCTCTGCTCACAACCTGAGTTTGATCCCGACAGAAGTCAGTTTCAGATAGCCGGCTCCAGGTTGACTCAGCTTTCTATCCTTCTGAAGTCAGCAAAATCAGTGCCCAGCTTGCTGGGGGTGTAGGCAACTGGGGAAGACAATGGCAAAGACTTATCCGGTGAACCAGATGTGTTTCTGCACTCCCACATTCTTGCTGGGTGACCTTGGGCTAGTCACAGTTCTTCGGAACTCTCTCAGCCCCACCTACCTCACAAAGTGCCTGTTGTGGGGAGAGGAAGGGAAAGGAGCTTGTAAACCACCTTGAGTCTCCTTACAGGAGAGAAAGGTGGGGTATACATCCAAACTTCTTATTCTAGAGAAGACGTCCAGCAATGGCTATTAGCCCTGGTGAGCAGGGATGGTCTTAGCTACAGGGCATCGGGGGCAACTGCCCCAGGCTGGGTAGACCTCCAACTGTTCATGACACCACCCCTTTCCCACATGGTGCATTCTGATCTGGAGGAACCGGGTTTCATTCCCAGCTCTGCCGCTTGAGTTGTGGAGGCTTATCTGGGGAATTCAGGTTAGCCTGTGCACTCCCACACACGCCAGCTGGGTGACCTTGGGCTAGTCACAGCTTTTCGGAGCTCTCTCAGCCCCACCCACCTCACAGGGTGCTTGTTGTGAGGGGGGGAGGGAAAGGAGATTGTAAGCCCCTTTGAGTCTCCCACAGGAGAGAAAGGGGGGATAAAAATCCAAACTCTTCTCTTCTAAAGGTGGAAAGAAAAGGAAGAGCCAGGTGACCCCTCCACACTTCCTCTGGGACTCACTTCGGCATCAGCTGGCCAGGTCAGACATCACCCCACCTGTTCACATGAACCCTCTGGGGCATGCAATTCTGAGCCCCCACCCTGTATGTTCCCCAAGGTGTCTAGAATCACTCAGACCACTCCTGAGTGAAGGGCACCTCCATATTCAGGGGAAGTATACCTCTGAATAGCAGTGCCAGGAGGCAACACGAGGGGAAGGCCTTGCCCTCTATGTCATGTTTAGTGGACAGCTAGGTGACCGGTGGGCCACACAGGAGGCTGGACAAGATGGTCTCATCCAGCGAGGCTTTTCTTACGTCCTTCAGACAACTTTCAAGCTCCATTTCCAGGTGGAGGGTTTTGTGGTTGTTCTTTTATAACAAACGAACAAGGTTTTGCGATGATCAAAAACATGAGATGTAGAACTGTTGCCACAGAAAGGAACTCGTTGGAGAAGACAAAATGTCCAGGCAAAAGTGGCTAATTATTCAGGCCTGGGGGGTTCCCCAAGCGTACGCAGGAGCTGCCCAGAAACCAGGGAAAAGTTACCATTTGTCCAGCCACCATCGAATCCCCCAGCAGTGGTGTAGTGGTTAAGAGCAGGTGTCCTGTAATCTAGAAGAACTGGGTTTGATTCCCCGCTCTGCCACTTGAGCTGTGGAGGCTTATCTGGGGAATTCAGATTAGCCTGTGCACTCCAACACACGCCAGCTGGGTGACCTTGGGCTAGTCACAGTTCTTCGGAGCTCTCTCAGTCCCACCGACCCCACAGGGTGTTTGTTGTGGGAGGGGGGGGGGAGGAAAAGGAGAGAAGGGGGATATAAATCCAACTCCTCCTCCTCCTCCTCCTCCTCCTCCTCCTCCTCCTCCTCCTCCTCCTCCTCCTCCTTCTTCTTCTTCTTCTTCTTCTTCTTCTTCTTCTTCTTCTTCTTCTTCTTCTTCTTCTTCTTCTTCTTCTTCTCTTTTAAAGGTGCTCTGCCACCCTGGCTGGCTGGTTGTGTCCCTGCAGGGCCCCAAAACAAGCAAGGCTGGGAAGGAGCCATATTTCTGACTGACACCTGTCTTGGCCTCCCACAAAAGGGTGAGGCAGTGAGAGGCTGAGAAGGCATTTGCAGCTGGGGACATCTTTGAAAGGAGTCTGGGAAGCATGCGGTGGTGGAGGCTGCTGGCTTCTGTCCACTAGCATGGAATCTCTCGCCGTTCCACCCTCTTGGCTCCTGCAAGTCCGGAACAAGTGGGAGCTGCCGAGAGTCACTCTCTTCCATCTGAGGCCTTCTTTTATCTCTTCCTGAGGGAAGTGCAGGGTGGGGATACTCAGGTGTCCAACAGTGAGGCAACCATGCAAACATGTCAGATCCCGGTTGGGATACTCCTGGGGATTTGGGGATGGAACCTGGGAAGACGGGGGAAGACTTCAGTGAGGCACAATTGCATAGAGCCCACCTTCCAAAAGGGATCTGATCTCTGTATCCAGGAGAGGAGCTGTAATTCCAGGGATCTCCAGGTCCCCCCTGGTGGTGGCATCCCTGGAGGTGCAAACGAAGAAGAGGAAGAGGAAGAGGAAGAGGAAGAGGAAGAGGAAGAGGAAGAGGAAGAGGAAGAGGAAGAGGAAGAGGAAGAGGAAGAGGAAGAGGAAGAGTTTGGATTTATATCCCCCCTTTCTCTCCTGCAGGAGACTCAAAGGGGCTTACAATCTCCTTGCCCTTCCCCCCTCACAACAAACACCCTGTGAGGTAGATGGGGCTGAGAGAGCTCCCAGAAGCTGTGACTAGCCCAAGGTCACCCAGGGAGTGTGGGAGTGCACAGGCTAATCTGAATTCCCCCAGATAAGCCTCCACAGCTCAGGCAGCAGAGCTGGGAATCAAACCCAGTTCCTCCAGATTAGATACACGAGCTCTTAACCTCCTACGCCACTGCTGCTCCTAACCCCACAAATCTCTGTTGTATAAATCCCAGTATAGTTTAAACGAGACACCAACCCTGTTGCAAGCCACTCTTCCACCTCACCGGCATCATATTAAATTGGGCCAAAGCCTGGGACTAGGAAAGGGAAAATTATAACAAGTAAGGAAAGGGCTGAAAAGGGCTAGGAAAAAAACCACAAACACACACAATAAGGCCATTTGTCCAAACCGGGGGGTGGGGGGGCATAAAGTTATTTGTTTATATCACAAAGCTGGTCTCTGGATAGGTTGAAGGAATCTGATACAACTTCCCCCCATGAGACAGGTTGTTTATTAGAATTGAAGAATTGTTTACACCCAGAACACCTGGCACGTGAAAGGGTATGACTGCTTCATTTAGTCAGTATCAATTTTTCCCGCTACAATTTTTAAACTATTGAGGATTTCCTGAAGGGAAGTTGCTGCAAGGATACAGAGCTCCCCGGGATTGTCCCCCAGAAAACAAGCCTAGCTGTATATCTGGAACAACTAGTTGATTACGAGAATAGATGGGTCATAACCAGAGCGAGATGCAACTCCTTTCTACCTCCAAGGGCACTTTCTCAATATTCCACACAACGAACGGCGCTGCCGGTACTGTCCCTATACATCGGACTCAATCTCTCATATTTTGCTGTACTGTTCAAACTATAACAACTTTAGAATTGACTTGTGGGCACTGTTACCGACAGGATTCCCGCTATCCTCCGATAAAAGAAAAACGTTTAAGCTCCTGAACAATTCCAATGTAGAAATTTCGGAAGCAGTTGCCATATTGTATTGACGAAGGCTTTCACGGCCAGAATCACTGGGGTGCTGTGTGGTTTCCGGGCTGTCTGGCCGTGTTCTAGCAGCGTTCTCTCCTGACGTTTCGCCTGCATCTGTGGCTGGCCAGCCACAGATGCGAAACTATCAGGAGAAAACGCTACTAAATACCAACCAGGCACAGCCAGCTCCCCCACAACACCAATTCTCCATATTTCCAAGCGTGTTTTACAATGTAACAATGAGTGATTTTTTAAATGTATCTGGAAACGTTTGACATTTTCTCGATTATATGCCTAATAAATGTTCTGGACTGGACTGGAATAAAGTTATTTGTCGACGCTACGAAGGGACTATGGTTAGTATTCCTGCCCCCAGGGCACCCTCTCCACTGACCTCTCCCGGGCTTGGCCGAAGCCTGTTGTGATACCAGAAGATTACTTGGCCATTTCGTCGACCAACAAGCCAACAGTGACAACAAGCGGTTCTGGCTCAACCAATGTAAGCTTCCTTGCCCCAGGGTTTGGGTTTCCTTTTGCGAGCAACCAGGATCGCTTTATTAAACAGATTAAACAGCCTTGATAACGCCAGGTTGGGGAGGGCCGCGGGGGATGCAGCTTCGCCCCCTTTCCCGATGGTTGCCTGGTGAACGCCTTCCCCGTTTCTTCAGGGCCACTCTACCACAGATAGGTTTCACCCTATTGAGAAGCTTGCCCACCCAGGTAAGCGTCTTTTGTCGCAATTAGATGGGTTAGGAATGAGACGCAATAGGCATTGTTCCTGGTGAGGAGATGAGTGACAGGTTTTTTTTTACGGAGGGAGGTTTTTCCCCAGGTCTTGAAGAGGACCTGTTAGGAATCCTTTCTGGCCAGGAGATACGCCAGGATATAGCGTCGGGATGATCAAGACCGGCTGACGGTGGCGGTGAATGTAAGCATACGCTTTACAAAAAACACCCCCATTCCATGCAGCCCTGAAATGTTGCGTAGCGTGGGCCAGCCAAAGCAAACAATAGCCACAAACTGTCTAATGTGTTGTGTAAAGATAGCAATAACCCTTAATGGCAACTGTAAAATAGAGCATTATGTTTGCCTGCAGAAAAGAAAATGCAAATTGATTCTCCTTCTCACTCTCTCCCTGTGCATGTGTGACTCTCTCTCTGTCCCCCCGCCCCTTTGAGGTTTAAGTGCTTATCAAGGTTAGTAGGTAGGGCAGGCCTGTCAGATCCGAATAATATGTTTTTTTAAAAAATGTACATGTAAAACATTTCTGATTCTGGTCGCTCAGCCTGCTCTCTTTCTCCCACCCTCTTCTTCCCCCTCCCTTCTAGATTGCTTTCAAGGCCAGACAGAAATGATAAAAAGAGGTTTCCTTTCGATAAACCTTGGTGCCAAGATGGCGTACAGAATGGGGTCCATAGCAGAAAAACCTTATTTGTGAGGGGAAAAAAATTCCGTGTCATCTGCCTCCGATTTCTGCCTCTGCCTGCCGATCTGTATCTCCCTTTCTCTCTTCATGCATCCATCTATCCAACCCCACCTATCTGACCGTCAATCAACCAGTAAATAGGGCTACAGCGGTAACTTGGAGTTCTTTCAGCTTTCCTCAGGACATCTCCTAGCGCCGTGGTGGCGAACCTTTGGCACTCCAGATGTTATGGACTACAATTCCCATCAGCCCCTTCCAGCATGGCCAATTGGCCATGCTGGGAGGGGCTGATGGGAATTGTAGTCCATAACATCTGGAGTGCCAAAGGTTCACCACCATTGTCCTAGCGGGATACCTCATGCCAACAACCTGTTCTTCTGGCTGCCCCTATTTAGAGTGCCAGGAGAGCGATGGGAAAATATTCTGGCACTTCTGACGTCATGCTGCTTCGGTGATTGCCAGAAACTCTATGGTTTTACAATAGAGTTTCTGACGATTCCTAGAGGTGTGTGTCATCACTTCCACTTTCCCCGAAGTGAAGTCCGGCCATGTAAAATGATGGTACCCCCCAATGTTCATGCCTCCTATCTCCCGGTGGCTGCCAGCCATCAGGTAGCAAACCTATTTCCCTCATAGATACTCACAGGATTCATCCAATTTGCACATTTTCCAAGACATTTCACACTAGGTTCCTGTGGAAGCAGGACCTATAACCCCAGTGTAGCCTGTTTTAGTTGTCAAATCGGACCTCTCTCCTTTTCATCAGCAGAAAGGATGGCTGCATCCAATCCATTTAGTCACCCCTAATCACAATTTGTTTTGCTTCCTTCAGACTTCCTTTGGCGGGCTTTTCAAAGCAGAATATTCCAACACACCTCAAAATATAGGTATAATTCATTGTCAAGTCTGTTGCTGGATGTTTATCAAATTTTGTCTACTGCTTCAAAACCAAAACGAAGTAAGTTGCAGTACTGAAGTCAAAGCTGTGCTGATGACCTGAATTTGATCCCAGTGGAAGTTGGTTGGAAGCCAACTCAAGGTTGAGTCAGCCTTCTAAGGTTGGTAAAATGCATGCTCAGCTTGCTGGGGGTAAAGTGTGGATGACTGGGTAAGGCAATGGCAAACCACCTTGAGAGAATATACTGCCTAGGAAACGTTATAATATGACATCACCTCAATGTCATGTAGGCAGTGGTGTAGGGGGGGAAATGGCACCTGCCCCCCCGCGCGCCCCCTTACCTTATTTCAGCCTGAAAAAGATAAGTGGGGGGGGCACAGGGGGATGGGGGCAGGGGGGAATGGAAGGAGTGTTGGGGTGATTTTCTGCCCCCCACATGACCCCAATGGCACACACCCGAGGCACGCTTGGGACTCAAAGTTGACTCATTCTTCCATCCGAGGTTGGTAAACTGGGTACTCACCTTGTTGGGGGTAAAGTGTTGATGACGGGGAAAGGCAACAACAAACTACCCCATAAACAAAGTCTGCCCATCAAGCATCATGCTGTGACATCACCCCACGGGTCAGTAAAGTACAATGGACTACCTTTACCTTTTTAAACTTGGAAGCCATTGTTTTTATTTGATATCTATTCATTCATTCATTCATTCATTCATTCATTCATTCATTCATTCATTCATTCATTCAGTTTAATATTCTGCTCTCCCCACCCTGGAGTGGCTGGCGACTTACCTATAAATACAGTCTTAAAATAAAAACCGAAAAGTATATAAAATTTAAACAATCTAAACTGTTTTTAAAGACTTTTAAAGACAATTTGAGACTATGCAAAGATGGTGCATCAGGAATGGGAAACTTACTTCCTCATTTCAGTAGTAGGGAAAAAGAAAGGGGAGAGAGAGACCACCCATATAAATACCTGTATATCCCAAACCTAACTACCACCCCCACCAGCAGTGTCACAGAGGGGGCATCCAGGGAGACTAGCTAAATGCCTGGATGAAGAGGTGCCTAAACCCATAAAGGATAGGTACCCTGCAAACCTCAAGAAATAATAAACTATATCTTGGGTTGATCCACTCAAGTTCCCATGCTGAGAAATTCTTGTTATGTAAGTGGTGCTATAGATGCCGTCTTCAGCTCTGTAGACTAATATGATCAGATCCACTCTGGAAGCAACTGATGAGTTTCGCCTGACCCCCAAATTTGAGGCCAGTTCGATGCTTCCTGTTGGGACTGATGAGTATTTCAAGGTGGGAGGGACTTTTGAGAAAGGCTTGTGAAATTCTCCAGGGGGTCTCCACATTTCCTCCACATTGGCTGGTCCCAATCCATACATCCCCAAATCTATGCCCATTGTGACACTGTGATATGAAAAGGAGACTAACTGAATGGTGAAATTCTCCCCCATCCACTTGTGACCTTCCATTGGTGCCTACTAACGTGGGCAAGAGCCTTCGAGGATCGGGCGGTATAGAAATTGAATGAATGAATGAATGAATGAATGAATGAATGAATAAATAGTTTTGGCAACAAATAGGGTTAGTGAGATTTATCAAAGGGGAAGAACAGAAGGCAGAACACCTGTTTGGTATGCGCTAAGGCGCCTGGTTCAATTCCCAGCATCCTCACTCGAAAGAATCAGTAACAATGCGAAAGCCACCTGCCTGAGATCTTCTGAGATCTTCTGCCGGAGATCACTGCCAGTCAGAATGGAATGGAAGTAGAAACCAGCACCATGTGCTCATAATATGGTTCATAATATGAACCAGCCTTGGGATACGGCTCCTGTTGACAACTTACTAATCAGTCTTCTGATGTTGCCAAACTCACCCTCTCTGTAGATGAGCAGGTTGATGCCATCTTGGAAGCCGAAAGCAATCCTTGATGGCCATCAGCCAGGTATTCCCCCCCCTCTTTCCATTGTGAATTCTGAGCTGCTATTCAATTGCCCTCTTCAGTGGAGCTGTGTCCTATATGATAAGGATGATCCATGTACAAGCCGACAGTGATGAAGATCGCCGATAAGAATTGTTTCATAAGCTCTTATGCAGATACAAAATGTTGCCTGTCATTCTCCCGGCACATTAAGAAATCAGATAAAACGAGGCTTTGCTGAAGTGTACCTGACGCAACAGATCTCTTGCCTTTGGAAAATGCCTCTCATCATTTCCTGAGTCCAGAATTTTTTTTAAAAAAAATCCTTTGCTTATAAAGGAGGAAGAAGAAGGTGTTCGAATCAAAGTGCCATTGATGTACAATTAACTTTATCCCCCTTGTGACCCCATCAATAACCATTGAAGAATTTATGTTTGTTCCTTTATTTATGCGCGTGCAAATCCTGAGAGAAGATACAGGGTTTTTTTTTCCCTTTTGGTGTAAGGTGGTTTTCAGAGTAGGGTATGGTGCAAAGGTTAATGGTGGTGGACTCTAGTTTGGAGCATCGGTTTGGATTCCCTGCTCCTCCACACGAGCAAGTGGACTCTTATCTGCTGAATTGGATTTTTTTCCTCGCTCTTTCGCATGAAGCCTGCTACGTGAACTTAGGCTGGTCACAGTTCTCTCTGAACTCTCTCAGCCCCACCTACCTCGCCAGATCTCTGTTGTGGGGAGAGGAAAAGAAAAGAATTTGCACGCTGTCTTGAGTCTCCTTACAGGAGAAAAAGGTGGGGCATAAACCCAAACTTTTCTCTTCTTTCTTTTGACAGTCTTAACTCAAAAGTCATCAAATGGGTTGCTTGAGAGGGTATCCCCCAGTCTGTTTCCAGTTTTGAATGGGGTTCAATTCCCAATTTTCCTCATGAAGCCTGCTGGGTGATAGAAGAAGAAGAAGAAGAAGAAGAAGAAGAAGAAGAAGAAGAAGAAGAAGAAGAAGAAGAAGAAGAAGAAGAAGAAGAAGAAGAGGAGGAGGAGGAGGAGGAGGAGGAGGAGGAGGAGGAGGAGGAGGAGGAGGAGGAGGGGAGGAGGAGGAGGAGGAGGAGGAGGAAGAGGAGGAGGAGAGGAGGAGGAGGAGGAGGAGGAGAAGAAGGAGGAGGAGAAGAAGAAGAAGAAGAAGAAGAAGAAGAAGAAGAAGAAGAAGAAGAAGAAGAAGAAGAGTTGGATTTATATCCCCCCCCCTTTCTCTCTCAATGGGGCTTAATGTCAGGCCTTAATGTCAGCTGGGCTTGCATTATCATTGCCCGAGGCTGGGAAGGTTTTCTATTGCTTGCTTGTAACTTAGTTGAACAGGAGAACCACTTTTCTTATCTCCAACTTCCTGGAGGAGGGAAGTGTTTCATTTTATTTGTAGCCTCAAAATGTTTTAAATGAATCCCCCCTTTTTTGGTTTTATTTCGAAACGTCTGAAAATGCCTTGAAAACATCTTCAGTTGCTGTGTGGTCTTTTGATTACATTTCCCATGATTCTCTGCTTCCCCGAGCTTCCTCCTCGGTGCCATTTTCCCAGCTCACTCTCTGCTCCTCCTTTCCTGTTTACTTACTCTATTCTGTTTTTTTTTAATGGGGGGGAGTAATTTTCAAGGTATTGATTATAGGTGGAATAGAGAATCGCACTGAAGCATCGACTCTATGCAGAACTCAAAACAAAAGGGCCAGGAATCCTTTTGAGGGGGTGAACGCAAACAAACTTCATGGTAAAAGGGGTGAGGATTGAACATATTTTCCATTTTTTTTCAGTGATTTGTGTAGAAAGGACCAAAGTCGAAGACAATTTGGGGCTCTGAAACAGGATACCGAGGTTCGAAATGTCACACTTCTTTGCTTCTTTGTTTGCCTGGTTCCATTTCTGCTGTCTTTTAAACCTCCACCAGCTACAAACAGTTTTAATCCAACTGGGAGGGGTGGGACCCATTTTTACTCCTTTCCTTGTTATAAAGCTCTGTCCGAGAAGAAAAGAGGAAGATCATCTGATTGAAGACATTCGCTTGTGAGAAGCAAAGGCAAAATGGAACTGGAGCCGAGAGGGTTCTTGGGGCTTTCCACAAAGACTATTCCCCTCTGTCTCTTTCCCCCTCTCTGGTGACAATAGACCCAGTCAGGGTGACTGTCCTAGCAGGTTAAAAGCCACACCTCTGGAACTAAACACCAGGTCAAGAAATCACTTTCAAATGAGTCCAGAGTCTTTATTCGGAAGAAAAAGATGCACAGTTGGCAAGTCTGAGGCTGTAAGGGGATCGTTCAAACACGCTGATAAAAGGTTTAGTTTTACCCCAGACATGACTTTATCGTTTACCAAGAGATATCGTCAGCGTGAAGATGATAGCCGTCCTCCGACAGGACAAAGACATCAAAATGCATATGAACAGAATAGCCATCATTGAGAAACTGGGTGCTGTTTTGTGCGCGCGGTGATAATCGAAGGTGGGATCGCCTGAGCTGGTGGAATGGAAGGGAGCAGACATGAAGAACGAGGACAACACAGGCTTTTGAGGGGCATTTGAAAAGAGAAGCCGACTGAAACGTGGCCGGGAACGCAGTGTTTGCATTCCATAATGGGAGAGGTGTGGAACGTGGGGAGGAAGTGTGGAATGAACTCTGAGAGCGCAGGGTGAGTTCATTCAGGAACATGGAGCAGCATGCTGATTTTTTAGAGGGAGGGCGATGAAGAAGGATGAGAGAAATGGGGCGGGGGAGATTGGGCTCAGCTGCAATTTGCCAGATACTTGTATCCATTTGTTTATGTTTACAGGAAGCAACTGGGTGAATCTGAGCATTTGATGTGTGCGTACGTAAGGTATTGAGCTTATGAACCAAGAAGTTGCCACATAAACTCTCTCTTCTTCTGCCTCATCTAACAATTTATTTTGTTTATTGTCTGCCTTTCTCGTTGAGACTCAAGATGGATTCTACAGCACAAATCAATATAAACAACACATTGGACATCTAATAAGCAATGTAATACGACCAGGATTCCTCAAGTCTGAAACAAAGGATAAAGTATTAGAAGTATGTTAAACAATAAAGAAAATGGTATTATTTACTTTTGTATTGTCAAGTCACAACTGACCTATGATGACACCAGCAGAGGTGGTTTGCCACTGCCTTCCTTAGTGTTCTCCCACCCAAATACTAACCCAGCTTAGCCTGAGAGATCTGACAAGATCAGTCTATCCCCAAAAAGGTATTGTGTGTGTAAAGTCCCACCGTCACAGTAAACTTATGGCAACCCAGTAGGAGATTCAAGGTAAGAGACTGACAAAGGTGGTTTGCCATTGCCTCTCTCTGCATAATAACCTTGGTGGTTTCCCATCCATTTGCTAACCCTGCTTTATTCTGAGATCTGCTGGCATTGGGCTAGCCTAGGTCCTCCAGGTCAGGGTTAAAATGGTATGGCATCCGTAGAAAACAATGCAACAAAAGCAGGATCATTTATAGCAAGCCAGGATTCTCTTAAGTTCAGTCCCACCTTCCTATTTTAATATGGCATAATAATGGCCTACCTTACAAGACTGTTGCATCATTGAATGCATGGATCACAAAACTTGCAACTCATGAAGCGGACATGGGTTGTGGCCTGCCAGGTGGCTATGAATAACGATGCATCCAGAGAAGCGCACACAGGTTGTCTTCAATCAAATCCCTTGTGGGAAACTATCTGTGACGGGTGGTCTTCTTCCTGCCATGCGGCTCATGCGTTAAATGGCCTGGCTTAACTATTCAGAATTTACATTGCTCGTATTTGGAGTCCATTTCCCTACCGCTGGATGAAAGGGACACGTCAAATATTGTTACAACATGTTGTCCTTCCCCTCCGAAAATATTATTCCCAAATTATAGCACCTAGAAGGCATTGTGGCTTTTACATAGCAGGATGAATATCCAATGAAGAAAAAATCTGTTCCACAGCAGAGGAAAATATGGCCACTTGACATTCACTTTCTCCAATTTTTGTTTCAGCACCTGGTGAAGACGTAGCTGTCTGTTCATGTTTCTTTTGGTGTTACCTTTGATTTCAATCTCCGAAGTATTTTTGGATTATTGCCTCATTAATTATGGTCGTGTCCCCCCCCCCCCCCAGGTTTAACATCACTGCTATTTTGGTTAAATGATGCTATTAGCCCATTTTGCCTGCATAGTCTATTTTATACCGCCAGACCCATTGTTGTGAATGTCTTGTAAGCCACTTGGAAGACTGGAGAAAGCAGGATCTGAAGCTTTGAAACAAAGTAAACCACCCAGATGTTTAAACGTAGCTCGCTGTGAAAATGAGTGGATGGGGCGTTTTCTTTAAACATGCGTTGCTTGTTTCCCGAAGTTCAACATGGCATCCGACCAGTTGTAAAAAACAAACACATTTTTTTTGCGATAACCTTTCACTATGATACATTGAATACATTGACCTTTACCACTTCCAATTCTAACGGCTTAATGGTGCCCCAACAGCCGTTGATGGGGCTTCAAGAACCGGAATAGTCCGACGAAGAGTCATATTCTTCCATTTGGCCTCTAATCTGCATCCAGAAAGGCTGAACGGGGGGCCAGAGTTGTCAGCAAATACTAATGGATGAGATGCATCCATTTTCCTTGTGAAAACAGCATAAATTGGAAATTCTCCACCGCTGAGGAGACATTTAATATTTAAAGGTAATTTGACCCGAACATGTGTGTGTCATGAATCTTTTATGTGACCTACAGCAAATGTATTTATATAGCATTATTCCAAGGCTACTTATCTCTTATTCATTTTCTAGGATATTATTTTTCTTTCTTTGACTAACGTATGCGGGGCCTTCTCATTTCTCCACTCCGATGGAACCAAAGCAATCCTTTTATTTACCCCAATTCCCCATTCACAAGGTCTGGTAACTAACAGTGCAGCCGTTTGACCTCTGGTGTTACTAAAATTATGCCAGGGCTTTATCAGGATGGGTTCTTTCCATTTCCTCTCGGTAAACATTTCCTTTCCACTTATTTTCAAATGGAGTTCTCCGAGGAAGTTTTAATGGATATTAGGAACTCTTTGGGAGGGCTCCGAGAACTTAGGAAATTGTTCCGGAGTGGGCAAAATGTTCTTTACCCATTCTCGTAGCTTCCCTGTGAGGTAAGGCATTGGATTTTCAAATGATGGGATGGACATGAAGCTGAGAGTCAAATAAAAATCTGAAGTGCCCAGAAACACAGGGGAAGCTGACTTATACGGTCAGTCAATCAGTTCATCAGGCTCAGTAATATCTACCTAGATTGACAGCAACTCGCTGGGGTCTTAGACAAGAATCTTTCACGACACAGATGCCAGGAATTGAACTGGTGACCTTCTGCAGGCAAAGCAGAACATATTCTCTGCCATCACCCCTGTCCCCGGTCCATCCCCTCCATCCCTTCCACAGTATGAAGTTCTCATACCAAGTGTGGAGAAATTAATAGCATTCCACGTTATCAAATCTGACTAACAGGGTAGGGCCGTGGTGGCAGGGGCTGATGGTAATTGTAGTCCATAACATCTGGAGTGCCAAAGGTTCGCCACCACTGGGGTAGGGTAACATGGGGCAGTGGAAATTAAGGTCATATGTAGAAATACATGTGACTCCATAATCCTCATAATGGTATTGTGGAGCAGGGGTGGGAAAAGATCCAAAGCTATGAGGTTCCGAGGTGGCTCCTCATACCGAAAGCATCAGTAGAGGAACCATGTGATTCCCAGTCATTCAGACTAGACGTCAAGACTCCGTTGGCTTTCATTTCTCCCCTCATTCTTCAGAAGTGAGTGTGTGAATATAACTCATACACACACACATACATACACATATATACACATATACACACACACACACACACACACACACACACACACACACACACACACACACACACACATGAACTTACAAAGAACTTACTAGAGTTCTTTGAGGGTGTAAACAGGCATGTGGATAAGGGGGAACCAGTGGACATTGTCTACTTGGATTTCCAAAAGGCTTTTGACAAAGTTCCTCACCAGAGACTATTGAGAAAACTCAGCAATCAAGGAATAAGAGGGGAAGTCCTCCTATGGATTAAAAACTGGTTGAGAAACAGGAAGCAAAGAGTGGGTGTAAATGGGAAGTTCTCACAATGGAGAGATGTAGGGAGTGGTGTCCCCCAAGGATCCGTTTTGGGACCAGTGTTCTTTAGCCTATTCATAAATGACCTGGAAGTAGGGGTGGGTAGCGTGGTGGCCAAGTTTGCTGATGATACCAAATTATGTAGGGTGGTGAGAACCACAAAGGATTGCGAAGAGCTCCAAGCGGACCTTGATAAATTAGGTGAGTGGGCTAAGAAATGGCAAATGCAGTTCAACGTAGCAAAATGCAAAGTGATGCACATAGGGGCAAAAAATCCAAACTTCACATACAAGCTACAAGGGTCAGTGCTATCAGTCACAGACCAGGAAAGGGATTTGGGCGTCTTAGTTGATAGTTCCATGGGAATGTCAACTCAATGCATGGCAGCTGTGAAAAAGGAAAACTTTATGCTGGGGATAATTAGGAAAGGAATTGAGAATAAAACTGCAAAGATTGTCATGCCCTTATATAAAGCAGTGGTGCGACCGCACTTGGAGTACTGTGTCCAGTTCTGGTCGCCGCATCTCAAAAAGGATATTGAGGAGATAGAAAAAGTGCAGAGAAGGGCAACAAGGATGATTGAGGGACTGGAGCACCTTCCCTATGAGGAGAGGCTGCAGCATTTGGGACTCTTTAGTTTGGAGAGGAGACGTCTGAGGGGGGATATGATTGAAGTCTATAAAATTATGCATGGGGTAGAAAATGTTGACAGAGAAAAATTGTTCTCTCTTTCTCACAATACTAGAACCAGGGGGCATTCATTGAAAATGCTGGGGGGAAGAATTAGGACTAATAAAAGGAAACGCTTTTTCACGCAACGTGTGATTGGTGTTTGGAATATGCTGCCACAGGAGGGGGTGATGGCCACTAACCTGGATAGCTTTAAAAGGGGCTTGGACAGATTTATGGAGGAGAAGTCGATTTATGGCTACCAATCTTGATCCTCTTTGATCTGAGATTGCAAATGCCTTAACAGACCAGGTGCTCGGGAGCAACAGCCGCAGAAGGCCATTGCTTTCACATCCTGCATGTGAGCTCCCAAAGGCACCTGGTGGGCCACTGCGAGTAGCAGAGAGCTGGACTAGATGGACTCTGGTCTGATCCAGCTGGCTTGTTCTTATGTTCTTATGTTCTTATATATATATATATATATATATACACCCTTCTGGGCTTGGGGCAACTTACATCATTCATAAAACAATTTAAAACATTTAAAATATCCTTAGACATAATTGCTTAGGGAACGGCACACGAGTCAACGATTCACTTCCAACCAATGGGGTGCATTTGACTCCCAAAGCGAGTCCTGTGCTCCCATTGGTTGGAAATGAGTCCCTCCCATTCTAACTGCCTTCTCCATGTCACAGGAATAAGCTGGCTCTGCAGGGACGGCAGTGAGGAGCCGCTCTCCCTGCCGGGCCTGCCAGCACCCTCGCCCCCCCCCCACTCCCCATTCTCCCACCTGCTGTCTCTCACCCCCCACAGGCCAAGCCTTCTCCACTAAGCACTTGGAAACAAAAATCAAATGGATGCAAAGATTCTTGCATCCAATGATTACCTGCGTTGGAGAAAGGGCTGTTGCAGCCAATCACAGCCCTCCTAACTTGCTTGACAATGATTGGATGGAGAAGATTTGGGAGACTGCCCCAAGTTACATAATTCCTGTATTTTCTAAAATCAAAGTGTAGGCACTCACCATGGAAAAAAGGAGCTGCCATGATACTAGGCCAGTGATGGCGAACCTTTTCGAGACCGAGTGCCCAAACTGCAACACAAAACCCACTTATTTATCACAAAGTTCCAACACGGCAATTTAACCTGAATACTGAGGTTTTTTTCTAAATGGTTCGCTCAGGGGTGTGCGTTACTCAGGAGTAAGCTTGGTGGTAGTCGGTGGCTTTGCTTTGAAGCAACCGTGCAACTCTTCTAACAGGTGAATCACGACCCTAGGAGGGTTTACTCAGAAGCAAGCCCCACTGCCAGAAACCGAGCTTACTCCCAGGTAAAGGATCACGCTTTCGTTCTTCCCATGAAAATCAGTAGGGTTTAACAGCGCTTAGCAGGGTTACCTACACTGCTTCCCCAAAACTAGGTCTTAGGTTTAATGCTAATAATCTCCCTGAAATAATTACACTATTATCACATGATGAACTCTGTGCATGCGTGCCCACAGAGAGGGCTCTGGGTGCCACCTCTGGCACCCGTGCCATAGGTTCGCCACCACTGTACTAGGCCAACAGGGTTCCCAGCTCTGGGTTAGGAAATACCCAGATGTTTTGGGAGGGAGCTGGAGGTTTTGGGAGGGGAAGGACTCCAGTAGCGTATAATGAAACACAGCCCATTTCATAGAGCAGCCATTTTCTCCAGACCAACTGATTTCTGTCTCTTGGAGATAATTTGCAGTAGAGTGGGATCTCCAGCTACAACCTGGAGGTTGGCATGGCAACCCTACTTCCACTGCCTCCTAAAGCTCAAGAGGGAGGTGCCCAGGCATACACCCCTGTCGAGATTGCTGCCTAATCATGGCACTTCCACCTTCTTAAGTAGCCACGTTCTCCAGGAAAACTGATCTCTGTCACCCAAGAATCAGTTATAATTCCTGGGGATCTCCATCTATCACCTGGAGGTTGGAAACCCTCATGAATACAGCATCCCATCAGTTTTCTTAGGGGAATTCAAACACTACTCTTCCCACACAAAGCCATCCAAAGCCGCTTACCGAATAGTCTGGAATACAAGCTAACTGATTGAAAGACAGTTTAAATGAAGAAAAACCCTGTTCCGGTGTGTTCCTAATGCCCTGGGCTGGCTAAAGCAGATTCCAAATGTCCAGCTTTACGTTCACAGCCAAGAGTCTTTTGCCCCTCCTCTCACACCCAGGGGCTCAAAGACAACACATAGGCTAAGTACCTGCAAGCAGACGGGAAAACAAAATTCAGGCCAAATGATATTTGGCTGTTGCTAGCAAACTACCAGGACTTATCGTATTTTCTCCCCTGTCCACTATGATTTAAGGACAAATAGCATCATTTAGTAGCCAGCAAGAGGGTTGAGGATGGGTGGAGACAAGTGGGAACATCAGACATCAGCAGAATCAATGACATCACTACATCATTCAAGGTGCCACCCAACAGAGACAGTGGTAAAACCACAGAGTTTCCGGTGATTCCTAGAGCTACCCACTGTCACTTCCGGGTTGTACCTGGAAATATTGTACCAGCACCTAGGCCATAATGGGAGGCTTTAAAACCCTATGCGATGGTTACAATCAGGGTGGATCCTCCAGCTGTCCTTATTATTTTTCTTTTCCTCTGTAGATGTTTCGAACATAACATTTCAACAGACTGAGCACTTTTCCTAGAGAAATTTGATCATTCGTCCAGGGCAGGGGTTCCCCAACCTTTTCCAGCCTGCGGGCAAATTTAGAATTCTGGGCCAGCACGGTGAGCGCTGTAGCAAAATGGCTGCAACAAAATGGCTGATGCAGGAGGTGGAGCCAGACACAAAATGATTGCCACAGCTTAACTTCAGGAACACAGTGTAGATCCTTGAAATGGCAACAACTGCCAAAGTAATGTTTTTAAAAAATCTGCACAGCTTATCGATTCTCCAGAAGGCTTGGTGGATAAAAGCTCTAACTGGCCCCACCCGTATCCTGAAAACACTTGGCAGGTGCAGAAAAGGTGTACGCAGGTACCAACCCATGGGTAAAAGGTAAAGTTTCCCCTTCAGTTGTGTCTGACCCTGGGGTACCACTGCAAGCAGTGATTTCATAGGCAAGCCTCTTTTGTGGGGTAGTTTGCCATTGCTTTCCCCGGCTATTCTTTACCCCCTAGCTATGAGCTAGGTACTCATTTACCGACCAAGAAATGGCTGACTGGCTGAGTTGACCATGAGCCAGCTATCAGGATATCTGACCCACAGGGGGCTCAAACTCCTGACCGTGTGAGTGGCAGTGCAAGCACTTAACCACTATGCCACGTGGCTCCTAACCCATGGGTACCACCTTGCAAACCCTTGGTCTAGGGATTGTTGGATGAATTAGTCTGTGCTTTTGACAACACTCCTTTTTTAAGACTCCCTCTGTGTACCTGTCATGGAACCAGAAAGGGATCCAGATTCCATCTCTTGCATTGGAATCTTTCCATCAGCTAAATTCACTTGGATGCACAAATTCACTCGGATGCCCCCTGTTTTGTGCTCAGCTCAACGAAAAGAAATAACCCACAGAGTCGGCAATCCAGACTCCTGATAAGTTTGGCATCCTTTAAGTTGCTCTTACCTCCCCTCCCGCCCCCTTTCCCAACCTATGGAAGCAAAAAAAAAGCTTTATTATAAAACAGAAGATAAGTATATCAGCTTGCCTTGGATGCTGGCGTAGCAGAACACAGGCAATGAGATGATAAGGGAATCTGGTCAAATACAAAAAAACCCCCAGCCTATGGCACCTAAACCAAATAGCATCAGATAAGACTTGCAGTGAGTTTCTATTAAAATGTAATAAATAACAGACTGGCTCCCCCCCCCCACCCCTCCCTGCCCCCAGATACTTTAGCTTGTTTTCTCTACTTCTTCAGAGGTATAACATGTCTGTTCTGAAGAGATTGTTCTCTTACTTGCTCTGGGAAAAGGCACAGTTCGACCTCTGAGAAATGCTTTCCAAAGGTCTTAAGAAGTGTGACATTAAATCCAAATAACACAGAAACCTATAACCTCACCACCACCAGCCCCACCTTGTCTGGCTATTTCATAATGTATTTTTGCCAGGTCTTCCATTTGCATCTCTAAAGCTTTGCCAGGTAAGGCTGGAGAGCAGAACATCCCATCCCTGTTCTCTGCCAAGAGAAATATTATTTTTTTAAAAAAACACCTCAAAGTTTTGAACAGCACAAACCTATCAAGTAAAACACATTTCCCTGTAGGGCGGGTGGCACCTGGGGCAAAACCTGCTCTGGGTGACCACCCACAAGCCACGACCCCCTACCCCTGTGCCCCACTTATCTTGCCGGCAGGAGCCTGCCACTTACTGAGGGCCAGTGGAGGCCGCCACCGGGCGCCCCTTGGCCCGTAGCAGGTTCCCACTGGCAAGATAAATGGGGCATGGGGGGAGGGCACACGGGGGTGAACTCCAAATTTCAGTGAGTTGTTGTGATGTCACAGTTAGAGTGTAGCACTAGGTTCAAGTACAACTTGGTTTGGAATCTCTTTATCCATAGAAGAAGAGAGATTTATATTCCTCTTTTTTGTGCCATGAGGAGTCTCAAAGTGGCTTGCCAACTCCTTCCCTAGCCAGCCCCACAATAGACTCCATGTAAGGTAGGTGGGGCTGAGAGAGTTCTGAGAGAACTGTGACTGGCCCAAGGTCACCCAGCAGGCTTCATATGGAGGAGCAGGGAAACAAATCCACTTTACCAATTAGAGTAAGGTGACCAGCCGTCCCGCTTTTGGCGGGACAGTCACGCTTTTCGGCAACGCGTCCCGCGTCCCGCGGGGTTTTAAAATTTTCCCGATGACTAGGCAGTGTGCCAGCGGGAGTGCACACACGGCCGCAGGAGCGCACTGCATTTTGCGGCGCTCCCCGGTTTCCCGCCCTGTCACAGGGCAGGAAACCGGGGAGCGCCACAAAAGGCAGTGCACTCCTGCCACCGCGTGTGCCTCCCGCGCTGCCCCACTGCCTTCTGGGGCATTTCCCTGTTTCCCGACTGGGGAGCGCCGCAAAAGGCAGTGTGCTCCTGCGGCTGCGCGCTCGCCGCGCGTTACAAAATTTAAAATCTGGTTACCTTACATTAGAGTCTGCCACTTATGTGGAGGAGATGGAAAAAGGTGTCGGCGCAATGCTCCAGCTCCTTGCTTTTTGGATGAGGAAGGGGGGGGCGGCTGATGGCCAAATGTGCCCCCCATGAGATGTCCAGAAGTTGGGCCCAGGGCAAGTTGAGCCCCCTCCACCACCCCCTCGGTCCCTGTGTTGTTGCATGGGATGGATTGGTAGCATTGTGAGACCTCTCTCTTCCCTTCTACATCTCTGTGTGTAAGTGAGGAGGGGGAAACTTTTTGATAGCTCAAGATTGTGAACAAGAATAGATATGGTGGTTTGGTGTCCAGGGCTCATTCCGCACATGCAAAATAATGCACTTTCAAACTGCTTTCAGTGCTCTTTGAAACTGTGCAGAATAGCAAACTCCACTTGCAAACAGTTACGAAAGTGGTTTGAAAACGCATTATTTTGGTGTGCAGAAGGGGCCCAGGGACTATTTTAGGTTTCATTTCTGCCTGACCTGGAAGGTTGCCACTGACTTTGGGGAGTTTAAATGAAACTGGGGGTTTTACAACATAGCTGCAGGAGCCACCTGAACGTCAAGGGTATGATGGAGACCCTCTTTCCGCAGCTCCAATGTGAATGTCATCATGGCCCTTAACTTCTCCAGATCGAAAGAACTTGTCCTAAACAATGTGACAATAAAAAAACAGATTCCTGATGCCATCCGCATCCCCTGCATCTCGCCTCTTCTCCCTGCAGGTTCCCTTTGTTGAGCACTGAATTTTTACCACTTCGCTCCTAACATTTTACGAACGTGGTTTGGTCCGAGCAGCCGGCACATAAAAGGTGGGCGGAAGGGGGGGGCGAGGGACCTGAGCGGAATTGAGTTTGTGTGGCATTCAGCAAAGAGCATCCCCTGCCCTGCCCACTTCGCTGAATGATCAGAAAGGTTTACAACCAGCAAATGACACAAAATATTTGCGGGGTGAAGAATTAAGATAGGAGGAAAACCCTTCAGAACAAAAAGCGGAATGAAACGAAACGGCATAGATATTTGCTAACCAAACAGTGTGTTCTTGTCTCATGATAGATATAAATATCTAAGCTGCGGTTTCCACTTCTCTAAAGTAGCAGGCTTGAAAAATAATGGATTACCGACGTGGCATCATTTTATGATGTGGACAATTGCTATGAGAGATTCTGTGGATGTGATGCAGTGGCGTAGCACCAAGGGGATTGGGGGGGCGCCGGCACGGGGGCATGGCAGGGGTGTTCTGAGGCATGGCGGGGGCATGGCGGGTGGGGGCGTAGCGGGGGTGCAGGGCGCACGCACGCCCCGGTCGCAGTTCCCCCTCGCTACTGCTCTGATGCTCTGCGATGTTATACCTATATTCACGGTTGATCTTCTAACTACCATACAGCCACAATGGAGTGAACAGTCAGGTCTGATTCACACAAACGGAGAAACCTTGTCTTTTACCAAACATTTGCCATGGATTGCTGAATAATCCTAATGTAAACAATAACCACTTGTTAAACCCTAGGCTGGTGAATTTCCTAGAGATTTGGAAAGGAGTCTGGGCAGGTCAGGGTTTGGGGAGGGCAGGGGAAGAACTTCAGCAAGGTAAAACCATATATTCTCCAAAGCAACCATTTGTTATAAGGCCGTGGTGGCGAACCTTTGGCACTCCAGATGTTATGGGCTACAATTCCCATCAGCCCCTGCCAGCATGGCCAATTGGTCAATTGGCCATGCAGGCATGGCCAATGCAGGCCATGCAGGCCATGCAGGCAAGGGCTGATGGGAATTGTAGTCCATAACATCTGGAGTGCCAAAGGTTCGCCATCACTGTTATAAGGTGGAATGAAATGAAACGGCATAGATATTTGCTAGCCAAACAGTGTGTTCTTGTCTCATGATAGATATAAATATCTAAGCTGCGGTTTCCACTTCTCTAAAGCAGCAGGCTTAAAAAATAATGGATTACCGACGTGGCATCATTTTATGATGTGGACAATTGCTATGAGAGATTCTGTGGATGCGATGCAGTGGCGTAGCACCAAGGGGACTGGGGGGGCGCCGGCACGGGGGCATGGCAGGGGTGTTCCGAGGCATGGCAGGGGCATGGTGGGTGGGGGCGTAGCGGGGGTGCAGAGCGCATGCACGCCCCGGTCACAGTTCCCCCTCGCTACTGCTCTGATGCTCTGCGATGTCATACCTATATTCACGGTTGATCTTCTAACTACCATACAGCCACAATGGAGTGAACAGTCAGGTCTGATTCACACAAACGGAGAAACCTTGTCTTTTGCCAAACGTTTGCCATGGATTGCTGAATAATCCTAATATAAACAATAATCACTTGTTAAGCCCTAGGCTGGTGAGTTTCCTAGAGATTTGGAAAGGAGTCTGGGCAGGTCAGGGTTTGGGAAGGGAAGGGGAAGAACTTTGGCAAGGCAAAACCACATATTCTCCAAAGCAACCATTTGTTATAAGGGAACCCAATTTTACAGTCTAGAGATCGGTTGTAATAGTGAAATATCTTCGGGTCCCTCCTGCAGATTGGCAACCCTAATTAGCCCTAGGATGGTTTCAACTTGATAAGGGCTTTTTCTGCACAAATTTCCAAAAATGTTTGCAAAACTTTTTCGATTCCTTCTGTCTCCCCCTCCCCCCATTTGTCTGCACACACCCCCTTGAAACAATACCTGGCGGCCATTTTATGTTATTCCTGGGGTTTTAAAAGAAATTCTCTTTTTTCAGTGCCTCATGCTGCAATTCCCTATTTCTCGTGCACTCTTCGAAGATTTCACTCCCCTGAGTTTTTTTTAAAAAACTGACAAAAGTAAGCAGGCAAGATGACAGGGCAAGCTCAGAAAATGGCACCGAGGAGGACGTCTGGGGATTGCAGAGAGGCACGGGAAACAACTTAAAGAGGTTGGTTGTGGTGGGTTTTCTGGGCTGTGGGGCCGTGGTCTGCTAGATCACAGCCCGGAAAACCCACAACAACCAGTTGAATCCGACTGTGAAAGCCTTCGACAATAACTTAAAGAGGTTTCACAGCAAGTCAAAACATTTTGAAAACATTTTCAGCCAAATAATCGCTATTCCTGAAGAAGAGGAAGAGGAGGAGGAGGAGGAAGAGGAGTTTGGATTTATATCCCCCCTTTCTCTCCTGCAGGAGACTCAAAGGGGCTTACAATCTCATAAGAACATAAGAACATAAGAACAAGCCAGCTGGATCAGACCAAAGTCCATCTAGTCCAGCTCTCTGCTACTCGCAGTGGCCCACCAGGTGCCTTTGGGAGCTCACATGTAGGATGTGAACGCAATGGCCTTCTGCGGCTGTTGCTCCCGATCACCTGGTCTGCTAAGGCATTTGCAATCTCAGATCAAGATTGGTAGCCATAAATCGACTTCTCCTCCATAAATCTGTCCAAGCCCCTTTCTTTTAAAACCCCAGGAATAACATAAAGCTATCCAGGTTAGTGGCCATCACCACCTCCTGTGGCAGCATATTCCAAACACCAATCACACGTTGCGTGAAGAAGTGTTTCCTTTTATTAGTCCTAATTCTTCCCCCCAGCATTTTCAATGAATGCCCCCTGGTTCTAGTATTGTGAGAAGGAGAGAAAAATTTCTCTCTGTCAACATTTTCTATCCCATGCATAATTTTATAGACTTCAATCATATCCCCCCTCAGCCGCCTCCTCTCCAAACTAAAGAGTCTCCTTGCCCTTCCCCCCCCCCCCCAATACAACAAACACTCTGTGAGGTTGGTCGGGCTGAGAGAGCTCCGAAGAACTGTAACTAGCCCAAGGTCACCCAGCTGGCGTGTGTGGGAGTGTACAGGCTAATCTGAATTCCCCAGATAAGCCTCCACAGCTCAGGCGGCAGAGTGGAGAATCAAACCCGGTTCCTCCAGATTAGATACACGAGCTCTTTACCTCCTACGCCACTGCTGCATTTACAACATTTTCAGGTTGGAAATTAAAAAAACATGGGGGTAAAAACGATGCTGAACTCCTCAGAGGAAACATTTTATTTCCTTCCTCAAAATGTTTGTTTTCGGTTGTGCCAGCAGACCTCTAGTTCTGCTCTCCCTACTATTCTTGGACGTCAGACAGCAGCCATGGAGGAAGGCTTGAACGAAAGTTAGTGGCAGCTACTGGAAGGCCTGTGATTTCCCAACTGTGAAGAAGCTTTTGAAAATTATGCTTCTGAAGCTAAAGTGTTCAATGGACAGATTAATTGTCAAGCCAACCTCGCCTGCTCTTCGAGGTCTTCGTATTATGAGACGGTAAATACCTCCGCTGGTAAGATTAGCGTTGGCTCATTTCCTTTGCTCCACAAACTGCTGGAGTCGGAATTCCAGGCCCCTAGCGAAGGATCACGGAGAGACGCTATGGCTACAAGAGCTGAACAGCCTACTCCTGTGTAAATATGCTTAGGGTCAAACGAATGCTGCTTTAGGATTTCCACGCCATGGTTCTTTTTGAAAGGGTAACACTCTTCCTCGGCAGGGCTACACATGAGCACTTGGTGTCCAGTGGGCATAGTGGTGTCGAGTGGGGAGTGAAAAAAAATATGATTTTGTGTAAATTGTTTCATTTAAAACAAGGAGGGGGAGGCTAATATGGCCCTGGATGGCCCAGGCTCATCCGATCTCCTCAGATCTCAGAGGCTTAGCAGGGTCAGCCATTGGCTCTTGGATCACCAAGGAAGTCCAAGGTTGCCAAACAGAGACGGGCAATGGCTCTGAGTGTCTCTTGCCCTGAAAAGGGTTGCCATAAACTGGCTGTAACTTTACTGCAGGGGGAAAGGAGGGTGATAGGTGGAACAGCCTGACTATCCCACATTAAACTGAACTCATTAGAACTCAGAAGTTAAGCGGGATCGGTTATGGGTAGTACTTGTGAGGTCTCAAACCTTAAGCCAATAAATGGCCTCCGTATTGTTGACAAATAGCGTTTATTGATAAGTATCAGAGCACCAACGCTTGGCAAAACCAGTTCTGATGATCCTGGCTTTTTCCATCCCCCGTATCCTTGATGTTTGTCTCCCCTCCCATGTTTCCAAGAAGTAGTGAGAGATAGTTTATGGAGTTGGGCCCCAAAAGGTTGGCGGCAGATAGTGATAGAAGGCCACCTGGCTTCCTGCCCCCACAAGATAATGGAAACCATCCCGTTTCTCATGGGACTAGAGTGTCAGGGAAAAGCCTAGTTATCTACAAAGTGTGTGAAGCCATAAAGTAAAGATCAAGGAAAGAATGGCCCAGATGACAATGGTAACAGGTTTGGTGCATATATCTTGTAGCAGCACTGATTAATTGTTGCAAGCAGTTACATTAAGGTAGGAATGCATCTCAATCATGTAGATACTACCCCCCTGGTTCAGTCATGGGTACTGCTTGGATGGGAGACCAGCTTGGAAGTCCCAGGTTGCTACCCAGCGCCAGACAATGGCAAATGACTTCTGCACTTCTACCTGGAAAACCCGAAGGGGCCATCATAGGCTGATTGCAATTGGGAAGGTTTTCACACAGACCTGAAACTTCAGGGTCCCTTGGTAGAGAAAACATGGGGTAAAAATGAAGTAAATAATAAGTCATGAATTGAGAAAGTCATTGCTAACCTGCCATTCCTTATCCTTATCTTGCTTTCTATTCTTATCACACTGCATTTAAATTGATTTAGTTAATGCAGGGGTCTGCAACCTGTGGCTCTCCAGATGTACATGAACTACAATTCCCATCAGCCCCTGCCAGCATGGACAATTGGCAGGGGCTGATGGGAATTGTAGTTCATGAACATCTGGAGAGCCGCAGGCTGCAGACCCCTGAGTTAATGGTTTGTTCCTTAATGGGAAGTTAATGGTTTGTTCCTTAATGGGAAAGGGGCTGATGGGAATTGTAGTTCATGAACATCTGGAGAGCCGCAGGTTGCAGACCCCTGAGTTAATGGTTTGTTCCTTAATATCTGACTGTATTGGGTTAATGTTTTTTCTTAGGTTCTTCCCTCCTTCGATCCCCTCCACACAGCAAATGTATAACGGTTGCAGTTGGGATAAAGAAACCCATTTTCCTGTTTTTGCATCTGTGTAGGCAGCCCACAGAAACATTCCAACTTGCTTTCCGGCCTTCACAAGGAGATCCATCTATTTTTTTTATTAATATGAGTATCTCAATTACTTCCCACACATGCGTAGCTTCTTAGGTATGCACAAATGCCACCCCCCAGCCATGCTGCTGTCTCACGATTCAACCATCTGCACCTGCAAAGCTACGTTGAAGCAGGCCGCAAAAAATGTTAAAAAGGAAAAGGGGGGCAAATGAAGCGCCTCCTGGCCAGCCATTCGCTTGCGAACAGCTGAAACCCGGGATTTTTGAAAAGAATAGCTAGTTAAGCAATTAAGGGGAAAAAAAAACAGTTTGGGGAAAATAACACGGGACAGAAATCATTTTGGAGGCAGGACCTGTGTGAAGTTCCTCCCCCAAACAGGTTTTTTAGTGTCGTATACCCATGTTTATTGGGCCATGCAGAAGCGGGCCTTTGTAAGTCACTGGGTGGTTAATGAGATGATGTCAGAGTGCTTATTGATGTTGGTATGTTGTGGTTTTAATGTGCATCAACTTTAATTTAATGTTGTTAACCGCTCTGAGCCAGACCCTGGTCAGGAAACAGTGGCATACTACTACTAAGAAGAACATAAGAACAAGCCAGCTGGATCAGACCAGAGTCCATCTAGTCCAGCTCTCTGCTACTCGCAGTGGCCCACCAGGTGCCTTTGGGAGCTCACATGCAGGATGTGAACGCAATGGCCTTCTGCGGCTGTTGCTCCTGAGCACCTGGTCTGTTAAGGCATTTGCAATCTCAGATCAATGAGGATCAAGATTGGAAGCCATTGATCGACTTCTCCTCCATAAATCTGTCCAAGCCCCTTTTAAAGCTATCCAGGTGAGTGGCCATCACCACCTCCTGTGGCAGCATATTCCAAACACCAATCACACGTTGCGTGAAGAAGTGTTTCCTTTTATTAGTCCTAATTCTTCCCCCCAGCATTTTCAATGAATGCCCCCTGGTTCTAGTATTGTCAACATTTTCTATCCCATGCATAATTTTATAGACTTCGATCATATCCCCCCTCAGCCATCTCCTCTCCAAACTAAAGAGTCCCAAACGCTGCAGCCTCTCCTCATAAGGAAGGTGCTCCTGTCCCTCAATCATCCTCGTTGCCCTTCTCTGCACTTTTTCTATCTCTTCAATATCCTTTTTGAGATGTGGCGACCAGAACTGAACACAGCACTCCAAGTGCGGTCGCACCACTGCTTTATATAAGGGCATGACAATCTTTGCAGTTTTATTATCAATTCCTTTTCTAATGATCCCCAGAGTTTGCCTTTTTCACAGCTGCCATGCATTGAGTTGACATTCCCATGGAACTATCAACTAAGACGCCCAAATCCCTTTCCTGGTCTGTGACTGATACTGCTGCTGCTACCACTACTACTAATTTATGAATAAGTAATAAAAATTAAAATAAAAGTCTACCTGGAGACCAGGTAACAAACATTTAAACAGTTAATTCAGAATGGCTTGGAGAGTAAATTAAAGAGCAGGCTGAACTTATGTGCTCTTCCCTTTGCAGATGTTGTGGGCAACTGAGAAGTTGTGTCTACACTTCCTCGGAATGGGCGTCTCGGCATTCGGGCCGCCGAGTTCAATGGTCCATCCATACTGGCGTGTATGGGAAATCTCAACAAATCTTTTTTGAGTGTTTTATGTGTTTCTAAATCCCTGAGCTGAGCTACCATACATATTATGCGGTGGCTTGAAGATCGAATGTCCTGTGTGAGGGATTAGATGCTGAAAAAAAGGCCTCCGCCACAATGGGAAGGCTTCCGCTTAGACTTTAGCCAAACATTACATTTCTAAAGGAGGGGAGGTGAGGAGCTTACTAAATATCTTCCCTTTGGTTCTGTTTCCAAAGTGTCTTCCGTTTCCCCTTCCGCACACATAGCTTCTTTTTTAAAAAAATCATGCCCCACAGTGACCCCTACTGGCAGGACCATATAAAAACAGTTGTCAACTGGTGGAAACCATTTTCCGAACCAGTTCATGAACCTCTAAAAGACCCTAGAGACTTTTTTTATTGAAGGTTTGCGAGTAACATGCCTTGCCTGGTACCAACAAACTTACTTAAAAACCATACAAAGATAATGAGTGTGAATGACATCTGGTTTCCTTGCTGAATGATACAACAACAAACTCTTCTACATTTGTGGAGAACTGAGGTACTCATTTTCTTTTCACAAGCTTTGTAATAAGTCCAACATTTTCAAGATGCCAATGAAGGCATGCCGTTCAAGAAGCTAGTCTGATCGGATCGGATCTCAGAATCTTGGTGGAGTTGGCCCTGGTTACTACTTGAGTGGGAGACCACCAAAGAATACCAGGATGGAGAGTGGAGGCAGGAAATGGCAGGCCACACCTGTTCACCTCTTACTTTGAAAACCCTACTGGTCTTTCTCCACCCCTTTCCCCTCTTATTTTCCTACCATATTAGAAATGTATCCTATTGATTGTACGCAGAGTTTTAGTTGCCATCTAGTCTTTTCAGGTAGCTGTTGATTGTTGTTGACTTTATTGTATTTTTGGATGTTGGAACCTGCCCTGAACCCGTCATCATCATCATCGTCGTCGTCGTCGTTGCGTGCCGCCGCTGCCGTGCGTCCGTTGCCGTTGCTGCCGCCGCCGTCAGCTCGCCGCTGCCGTCCGCCGTCGCCGCCGCCGCCAGTCGTCGGTCGTCGTCGGTCAATAGTGACTTGATGGCACTTTACACACACACATGCAAGGAGATTATAGACAAGCTATAGAGTCATAAGCATATCTAGTATGGGACAAGGCAGGGCACGTGCCATAGGTCAGCCCACCCCCACAGCTTCCGAGCGGCCACCATTGAACTGTGCCACACCCTCAGCTCCACATGGCGTTTGGAGAGGGACGCACAATTGAATGCCGACCCCTGCCAGACCGAGCTCATCATTCAACTGGGCTGGCCCCACTGCAGACCCCAGGTGGAGTTTGGAGGGCAGTGTGGCATTCAACAATGGGCTCAGCTTGGCTAGGTCTAGTTCTAAACTACAGGCGTCAAATTCCCCTCTCCAAAGCTCCATGAGAAACCAGCAGTATAAAGCTGGATCGGGTCACAGCCAGTGAGCAGCTGTCTGCTGAGCTCAGCCCGGCTGGGTCGAGTTTTAAACGGCAGACTCGAAGCCTGCAATTTAAAACTGAACCTTGCCAAGTCGAGCCTAGCGCTGAATGGCTCACTGGCCCTCAAACTCCATGTGGTGTTGTGGAGACAGGCGGGGGAGGCTGGCTTTAGCTTGCCGTGGGTGCTGTCTTGTCCAGATAATGCCTCTGTCTAGAGTTACTCTTTAACTGGGAAAGAAAAGGCGAGGGGAAAGGGAGCATAGCTTACACTTCAACACTTGGTGCTGCGTTTGTGTCAAATTCAGTTTTCTGCTTCTTAATTTCATCAGCCCTTTAATCCTTTAAGTCAGTGGAACTGGAGCGAGGGAGCATAAAATCTGACTGCAAAAAAAATCCCTTCCAAGGGTATTCCCAGGCAATTTGAGCAAATCGGATATAGGCAAGACCCTCCAGTTTTTCGTCCACCATATTTTTGCTTAATGAATAGAATATGGAAGGAGAAGGAATGAGGAAACTATTGAACTCCCGGTGCTGCCACCGTGTCTTTCTGTATGTATCCAAATTCTTGACATTCCAATGGGAGGCAGTGTGGTTTAGTGACATGTGTGTCAGGCTGGTGGCTTGGAGCCTTGGGTTTGGATCTCCACTCCGCCATAAAGCTCCCGGGAGGATCTCTGGCCAGTCACTTTGCCTCAATTTCACTTGTCTCACAGGGGGTGTGTCAGGAGGAAAATTTATTTATTTATTTATTTATTTGGGTGCTGTGTGGTTTTGGTTAAGGGAGTAGTTTCTCCTGACGTTTGCTGCTTGTGGCTGGCATCTTCAGAGGATCTTCTGAAGATGCCAGCCACAGATGCAGGTGAAACGTCAGGAGAGAATGCTGCTAGAACACGGCCATACAGCCCGGAAACCACACAGCACCCAAGTGATTCCGGCCGTGAAAGCCTTCAACAATATATTATATTATATTATATTATATTATATTATATTATATTATATTATATTATATTATATTATATTATATTATATTACATTACATTACATTACATTACATTACATTACATTATATTATATTATATTGTATTGTATTGTATTATATTAATCTATTTATTTATTTATTTATTATTAAATTTATATACCGCCCCTCCCCTGAAGGGCTCTGGGCGGTGCACAACAAAACAACCAACAATAGAAACACATAAATACAAAATATAAATTAAATATTAACTATCAAATAAAACCCTTCAAAATACAGCGTTTAGTACAAAATTATAGGCGTCCATTAAAATCCACATTAAAACCTTTCCAAAGAGGGGGAACGGTGGGTCTCAAGATGTCTCGAGATTATCTCACCCTTCTTCCGAGAAGGTCAGGTTGGTGTTCATAATCCACCCTTCCCTCCTGTTTTGTTCTCACAATACCCCTATGAGGTAGGCGAGGGTGAAATTGTGCCACAAGAATGGCTGCCTCCTTCATCACCTTGCCTTACACATCTGGAATCATCATTCTTGAATTCCTGCCTGGAATGCCAGTCATTGCTTGATTAACTTTTGGGGGTCATTGAGACAGAAAAAGAGGATTTTGGATTTATACCCCACTTTTCTCAACCATAAGGAGTCTCAAAGGAGATTTGGATGATGGAGAGGGGGTGGGATTTCCAAACCATTCATCTCCCACCTCCAGTGGATCTCTCCAGGGTCTCTTGGCTCAACCTCTCATCCATACACATTTGGAAAGTGGCCAGATAGGAACCTTGAGTGAATTAACAGAATCTCTGGAGGAAGACCTCAGAACGTCAGTCCTGGGAGGCAGCATCAGGGGAAGGCTTTGACCTCTGTGCCCGGTTTGTTTGACCTTCCAGACAGAGGTGGGATCCAACCAGTTCTCACCACTTCTCTAGAAGTGGTTACTAATTTTTTCTGAGTGCTGAGAAGGGGTTACTAAAGCAACCTCCCTGCCCAATAGGGAGTGGAGGTGCGTGTGCGTGGCGGCACCACTGTTTGAATCCCACCACCATCGGAACCTGTTATTAAAATTTTTGGATCCCACCACTGCCTCCAGAGCAACTGAAGAAGAGGAGCTTGGATTTATCCCCCACTTTCCTCAACTGTACGAAGTGTCAAAGCAGCTTACAAACTCCTTACCTTTCTCTCCCCACAGAAGATACCTTTTGAAATAGGTGGGGCTGAGAGAGTTTATTGTTCATTTGTCAAATTTAATACTGCCCATCCTCAAAGGGCTCTGGGCGGTGTGCAAGGAAGAAAACAACAACAAGATCACAGTCTCATAATTAAAACAGTTAAATAATCTCAACAGACAGAAAAAACTAACATTAATTTACAGCCTGAAGGGAACCCCCCCCTTCCCCCCCCGGACAGGGGAACGGCACAGCTCATGGCAGCCAATGCTGGTAATGTATGGGGGAAATAAGATGAATGGGTGGGTGGGTGGGTGGGTGGGAGTGATAAGCCCCAAAGTTTGGTGAGTGGAGGAGAGGACCTATATCTCCAGATGTTATGGACTACAATTCCCATCAGCCCCTGCCCAGCATGGCCTAATTGGGCCATGCTGGGCAGGGGCTGATGGGAATTGTACTCCATAACATCTGGAGTGCCAAAGGTTCGCCCCCACGGGCCTGGTGGAACAACTTTGTTGTATAGACCCTGTGGAACTGTCCAAGGTCCCTCAGGGCCCTGATGGCTGAAGGGACAGCATTCCACCAGGCAGAAGCCAGGGCAGTAAATGCCCTGGCCCAACAGGTCAGTTGCATTATGGGGGGGGGCAGGGACCACCAGCAGATTTGCCTCTGCGGATTGCAGAGACCTAGTTGGGACATATGGGGAGAGACAGCCCGTAAGTTTTGAGGGCCCCAGGCCTCAAACGGCATTGAAGGTTGCAACCAACACCTTGAAGGTGATCCGGTATTCCACTAGGAGCCAGTGCAGCTGGCCCAGCACAGGGGAGATATGGTCCCTGATGGAGCCACCTGCGAGAAGCTGCGCCGCTGCATGCTGGACCAGTTTGTTTCCAGATCAGCTGCAAGGGAAGGCCCGCGTAAAGAAAGTTACAATAGTCTAAACTGGAGGTGACTGCAGCATGGATCATAGTTTTTTTTTTATTATTATTTATTTATTTATTTATTTATTTATTTATTTATTTATTTATTTATTTATTTTTAATTTATTTAATTTAATATACTGCCCCATCCCCGAAGGGCTCTGGGCGGTGTACAACATAAAACCACAGATAAAAACATCATAACAAGACTTCCAGAAATATAATAAAACAACGGTTGTGTCCTAAGATGGCCTCCCACCTAAAACCTAATCCTCCTAGGAGGGGGAGGGAGAGGTAGCGGGTCCTGATAGTATTAAGGACCCATATATCCCAGTAATGGGTCCCGATGATATAGGGGAGGGGGCACACTCAGCGGCTGGTTTCTCCAAAAGCCTGGTGGAACAACTCAGTCTTTCAGGCCCTGTGGAAATCACCCAGATCCCGCAGTGCCCGGACATCTGGAGGCAGAGTGTTCCACCAGGCAGGGGCCAGAGCCATAAAGGTCCTGGCCCGAGTGGAGGCCAGCTGCATCATTGAGGGGTCAGGGGTCTCCAGTAAGTTGGCCTCCGCCGAGCGCAGAGGTCGAGCTGGGACATATGGGGTAATGCGGTCCTGAAGGTACGAGGGTCCCAAGCCGCATAAGGCCGCGTAAGTTCAGAGAGAACTGTGACTGGCCCAAGATCACCCAGCAGACTTAATGTGGAGGAGTGGGGAATCAAACTCAGTTCTCCAGATCAGAATCCACCACTCTTAACTACTACACCTCACTTGCTCTTAACCACTAGATAGATGGAGAAGTGTCTTTGTTAAGTAACATGCATAAATAAAAACAATCTACAGTTTAGTTCCTCATGTTTCAAGGGATGGGAAACTTCATGGCACAGTGGCAGAAAGGACAAAATGTGCTTATTAAGTTGACTTCAACAAATGACTCGGGGATCTACACGAAGCTCCTTGAATTATGTCAACATTTCCGTGAAAGATATCGGAGATTATTTGACATTTACTTTTTTTTAAGTATGGTATTTGTAAGTGTGTTTTTTTAAAAAAAAAATGCCAAGGAGCATTTTATTACATTTTAAAATGTAATTCCTGATTCCCAAAGTGCTGTCTATATAAATCTCAACAAACCTACAAAATCGCTATCTATATTAGATCAGCAAATCCTCTCTGGGCAGTGTGTTAAGAATACGAGGCAAAAGTGAAATTCCCTGGTAATAAAACTTCTGAGCCTTGACAAGTGTAAGGGAATGCCATTTCGCGCAATGGTGCTTGGACCTTCAAATCAAACTGTTCTTTATTCTATCTATTCAGAGGTTTCCCCTCCCTTCTCCTTAAAACTCAGCTTCTTAACGGCACAGTACACAGTGAAGGGAGAAGGGAAAGGTGCTTTATAATCGAGATGCTGCAAAAAGAAAACATTGGTGTATGGACAAAATGACATTTACAGGGGTCTGTATGTGAATGGGTTATTTGTGCAGCTGCCCAGGGCATCATGATGATGGTGATGATGGTGATGATGGTGATGATGATGAAGATGATGATGAAGAAGAAGAAGAAGAAGGAGGAGGAGGAGGAGGAGGAGGAGGAGGAGGAGGAGGAGGAGTTTGGATTTTTACCCCCCATTCTCTCCTGTAAGGAGACTCAAAGGGGTTTACAATCTCCTTTCTGTTCCCCTCCCCCCACAACAAACACCCTGTGAGGTGGGTGGGGCTGAGAGTCACTGAAGGATAGGGTTACCAACTCTGGTTTAAGAAAAATCTAGTAATTTTGGGGGTGGAACCTGAGGAGGGTGAATTTGGGGAGGGATTTCAATGGGGTTTAAAGCCATAGACTCCACCTTCCATAGTAGCCATTTTCTCCAGGTGAACTAATCTTTGTCACTTAGAAATCACTTATAATAGTAGGCTATCTCCAGTCACCATCTGGAAGTTGGCAGCCCCACTGATGGAGACTTGAAGTGGGGGAAACTGAACCCAGATTAAAGGCCACTTTAGAGGTCGCACTGTGGTGGATAGGCAATATTTCCCGACTTAATTGCACCTAATTGTCAAGGAGAGTTATTCAACGTGCCCTGAGAACAGATGATGAAGATTCAGACTTATACCCTGCTTTTCTCAACCGTAAGGAGTCACATAGTGGCTTATAAACTCCTTTCACTTCCTCACCTCACAACAGGCACCTCATGAGGTAGGTGGGACTGAGAGAGTTTGGGGAGAATTGTGCCTAGTTCAGGGGTCTGCAACCTGCAGCTCTCCAGATGTTCATGGACTACAAATCCCATCAGCCCCTGCCCAGCATGGGCAATTGGATTTGTAGTCCATGAACATCTGGAGAGCCGCAGGTTGCAGACCCCTGTCCAAGCTCACCCAGCAAGCTTCATGTGTAGGTGTGGGGAAACAAACATGGGTGTTTTCCCCACGGACATAATATCCAGAGGGAAAACCATGTTTCAAACATACCGGGTTGTTTGTATCTCAGTTTCTCTCTTCACACGGATGCCCCGACAGCGCATTCAGGCCTGGAGGAAGAACTCCAGTGAATTATGCATGAGCTCCGGGTTTATTTTCATTTTCCACAAGAACATTTACGATTATGTAGTTTACGTACGTTTACATATGTTTATGTTTGCGTAGTTCGCGTAGCTTATGTAGTTTACGTTACGTAGTTGACAAAGTTTATGTAGATTCCCGCACACGTGCGAACATTCCCGTTTTTCTGACATTCTGATTGGCTGTAGCTGTGGGGCGGGGAGAGCAAGCAGGGAGGCGGGAAAAATAAACCGGTCTGTCTCCTGTGGTGTTTGCACGGGAGCAGGAATGGCCCGGGCTTTTTAAAAAGAACCTCCAATTTTATCATGTTTTGAAAGCCGCGGGATAAGGGAAATCTTGCAGGGCGGGCCCGATTTAGGCCCGGAAGCCATGTGGAAGTCATGGCCGAACTGGGATGTTTCACCTCCTTACCCCAGGAAATAGTGGCTGTGTGGAAAACACCATGGTTCACCAGATAAGAAATCTGGTGCTCATGTGGAGGAGTGGGGAATCAAAACATAGCTAATTTGCTCATTATTTTGCAGGGGGAAAAATCACCTTAGGAAGGAGGGATGCCCAGCCTCACTGGGGAAGTGGCCAGCCTTCTTCACAACAGCTTACAAGAGACAAAGGCTGCAGATAAAGAAGTGAAGCAATTCTTCCGGGCCAACAGGATTTTCCGGGCCAGCAGGATGATGGCCTGCGGCTGTTGAGCACCATCTCTTAATCTGCCCAACCTGTTTTCCGTGATGTTTGCTGCACCCCTTATTCTGGTTGCTTAAAGCAAAATTGAAATGGGCCACTCTTCCAGGACAGTGGGCTGGAGATCCTTGATGTGACCAGACTCCCCTTTGGAGGCTCGACTAAGCCTGGGGTTCTCCCCCCCCCCACACAGAGGATTTGGAGTCGGAACCTGGAGAATATGGGGCTGGGAAGGGAGGAAACCTCAGCTGCATACAATGGCAGTCAGTCAACCTTTATTGGCATAAGTCTATGGTGGCGAACCTTTGGCACTCCAGATGTTATGGACTACAATTCCCATCAGCCCCTGCCAGCATGGCCAATTGGCCATGCTGGCAGGGGCTGATGGGAATTGTAGTCCATAACATCTGGAGTGCCAAAGGTTCGCCACCAGTGGCATAAGTCAAGTACAGAATATGAAAAGTAACATTAATAAAATTTTCTGTCTCAGATCTTCATGGCTACAAGGAGAAATCTAGAAGAAGACGAGTAGTAGTAGTAGTAGTAGTAGTAGTAGTAGTAGTAGTAGTAGTAGTAGTAGTAGTAGTAGTAGTAGTTTGGATTTATATCCCTTTCTCTTCTGTAAGGAGACTCAAGGTGGCTTACAAACTCCTTTCCCTTCCTCTCCCCACAACAGACACCTTGTGAGATAGGTGGGGCTGAGAGAGTTCAGAGAGAACTGGAACTGGACCAAGGTCACTCAGCAGGTGTCTAGGAGTGTAGAAACACATCTAGTTCACCAGATAAGCCTCTGCCACTCAGGTGGAAGAGTGGGGAAACAAACCCGGTTTCCAGATTAGAATCCACCTGCTCTGAACTGCTACACCACGCTGGCTCTCTAGCCACCAAGCTCATCATGTGAGCATTCTGGATACCCATTTTCCAGGAGGGAGCCCTCTCAGTTTATGGAGGAATGGGCTGATAAGGAAATCACAATCATTAGCACAGAGAACACCGTCAAAGAAAACATGCTAAATAGAATCGATGCAACTGTTGTCACAAGGACACAGATAGGGACTTTCTGGAATCTTCCCGAGACGGCAACTGTGGGAACCACATTAAATCTAGAAAGCATGGAAGCACAAATTGAATGCAACGCCATCGAATCCTCGCTCGGAAGCTGCCATTTTCTCAAGGGAACCTGATCTCTGTTGTTTGGGAACCGGTTGCAATGTCAGGATATCTCCAGCCCTCACCTGGGGGTTGGCAACTCTTGTTCTGCCTCCTTCCTACATCTTCTTGGACTAGGCAGGGCCTTGAGCACCTTAATTGTAAACATCTTGAAGGCCTCTTGATTCCTGCGCCTGCCTCCGATTGAAACCAGTGACCTTAGTGAAGGAGCAACACGTGTTGGTGGTTAAAAGGAGAAGGGGGAGACGAGCCGGAATCCTCTATCGCCCAGAGATGAAAGACAGAGACAAAAGCTTGCAATCTGTAATGCAGATTTATTAACAGTCATTTACTGGTTTTCACTGAAATACTCTTCATGTAACCTTGACTTTATTAAGTAGTCCTTAAGGTGCATTTGGAAGACAGATAATGAGTTTGGGGAATTGTCTTAAATGCATCAAGCTAATCTTCAACAGCTCGGGGAAGAACCTGGAGAAACGTCTTCCACGTTTCTTCCACGGTCCTGTCTCCTTTTTTAAAATAAAAATTACAAAATCAAAATCCTGTCATTTTTAATCGGAAGGGGTGCAACTAATTTTTACCGGTATTTTTCAGGTTCAGCTGAACTAGCCTCGGAAATTTTCGACAAAGTCGAATCTCAAACTGGCTTTTTTCGGGAATTCAAAAAAAAAAAAAAAAGGAGGGTCCATTAACCCCAAACCTGAAAAATTCCGGCTGCTCCAGACTCCACATGGGCTTAGAGGCAGCGGGTCGTGCAAGGCGAGTTGCTGGGACCGGCTGAGCTGAGTCCATTGTGAGCTCTGCAGCCCCTGCCACCTCCGAGACCCAGCCAAAAGGCAAGTGAAGAGGTAAAGGGGTGTGTGTGTTTTTAATGGCAGGGCTGACGTGACTTTAACCATGTCCAAAAAATTGGCACTGTTCAAGATCTGCGCTTTAACTCTCTTAAATCCCAATCATTTTTTTTTCATAATAAAAAGCCCTAAAAAAAATTTTTTTGGGGGGGGGGGGGGGGGTTGCCAAATGCAGATTCCTAGGTTGTTATACACACCTTTATTTATTATAGATGTATACTAGGGAATAGAACAAGGAGCTTTGGGCTTGAACCTGTGGGATGGAAACAGAATCCTTTCCCGGCATCTGTGCGTGTTCGCTAATAAAAAACAGGAAAGACCTTGATGGGGGGAGGGCAGAGAATCGCCCATCTGAAGTCTATTTTGTTGCAGAGATGGTCTCGGGCTGCATTTTCCGCTCTTTCTACACTTCCGGGCTGATTCCCATATGCTTGCACGTCGCTTGGGACTGCCCATCACTCAACACTTATCAGCGCTAGCTACTCTGCTTGAACAATATTCCAGCCCTACATATGCCGGGGAGCAGAAGAAAGGAGAACACACTGTCTGACCCTGCCTCCAAAGGCAATAGGTTCTCACATGTTAGTGTATCATCCAGTTGGTACACACCAGGACTTCTTTATATACATATTTAAACTTGCAACCAAATTCAAATTTTGGGGTGGGAGGAGGACATGGACTTTCAAAAGAACATCTGTACAGTTTCAACCCCCTCTTCATGTCCATGCAAAGAAGGGAAGAGCACAGATGTGTTATAGTGAATTACAGTCATGTGAATGACTCAACCAAGATCAAGTTCATTCATGCCATCGTATTCCCTGTTATTACATATGGTCAGAGGCGTATCGGGGGGAAATAGTGACTGGAGACAACCCCTTCTCAGGGCGCCCCCCCCCCATGCCCCCTGTGCCCTCCCACACACAGGGCCTGGGGAGGGCAAAAGCTGACCTGCAGGGAGGTGGAGGGCAGGGCAGGGCTCAGTGACGTGTGGCTGGGGTCACGTATTTTGGTCATGTGGGGTGGGGGCACCCAGGAACATGGGTGATATATGGGCCATATGCCTCTGCATATGGATGTGAAAGCTGGACAAAGAAGACAGATTCCTTTGAAATGTGGTCTGGATATTGTGACCCCTCCACACACACAAATAAGAAGGTTCTAGATTAAATCAAGCCTGAATTGACCCTAAACGGCTAAAATCACTAAACTGAGGTTATCGTACTTTGGACTCACTGGAAAAGACAATAATGCTAGGAAAAGCTGATAGCACCTGGAAAAAAGGAAGATCCAGCCGAGATGGATTGGCTCAGTCCAGGAATTCTGACCCTCCATTTCCCAGACCTGAGCAAGGCTGTTAACACAATAGGACATTTGGGAGGATCTTGGATTCATAGGGTTGCCTTAAGTCAGAAGCACTTGGCAGCATTGAACAGACACACGGCTGTGCAATGCTAGCTTATTCCTTTTAAAAAGAACCCTGATATATGCAGTTGAATGTTGCATTTCTTCAAGCAGCCCTTCATCTCCACAGTTTAAATGGGCCAAAGTAGATGATATTGTTGGGATTTTGCAACTCAGATACAACTCAGCTACAACTCAGCTATAAAATGTGTTAACTTTTTGTATGTAAACAAGTTGCTGAGGCCGCTGTTTATGACCTGATCTATTGATTAGCTATTGGCCAGTGAGATAGCTGATGTTTTCATGTTAGTGAGCACCAAAATCTGAAGTTATAAAGTTAATTCCGTTTCTTTGTTTGAGCAGACACGACACAATACCATCACCATGACCATGAGCACGAGAAAGCAGATAGGTACCAAGCTGTAACCAAATGTACAGTAATGTAGATGTGTAACAGGAAAGGACAGATTTCTTATTTTATCTCCATGTAACCCTCATTTATAGTTAGTAAACTCTTGTATATAAAAAGCAAAAGAATCTGTCTCTCCTGTTCTACTCTCTCTCTCTATATATAAATATATACTCAACAGACAAGGCAATTCAGGGATGCCCACTGGCATCTGTGTCAGGGGGATTGTATCTAGGTAATTGTAACTGCTAAACACTACAAATCAAATGCTGCTAAAAGATATATGTGACCAGCCTATTATATGTTCCCACTGTCATTTGGGGCATTCTTTCCTTGATCTTTACTTTATGGCTTCACATGCTTTGCGGTTAACTAGGCTTTCCCCTGATACCCTGATCCCATGAGAAATGGAGTCATATCTATTATCTCGTGGGGGTAGGAGGTCAGGTGGCTTTCACTCACTATCTGCCGGCGACCTTGGGGTGCCTCAGCTCCAGGGATTGTGCTTCACAATTTCTTGGGAATTCAGGAGGGGGGATTTGCAGGGGATAAAGGGGGCGGCAAAAGCCAGGTTTGTCAGAACTGGCTTTTCCAAGCTTTGGTGCTCAGTAAACACTGCTGATCAAATATACAAAGTCCGTTTATTGACTTATGATTCAAGACTTAACAATCTGATTCTGAGCTGCACGCTGAGTGGATGGCAAGTAAAGTTCCAACAACTGATTCAGCAGACGCGGGGGAACATTTTGGGGTAGCTCCTGGGGAGGGCAGAGTTAAGGGACGATATGAAGTTACTTCTGAGTGACACTCTAGGCTGCCTCTGCTAGCCTCTATTGTAAAGACCATCAAAAGAAGGACAAGGAGAAACTGTAACCATGGAAGATTCCAGGCAACAGAAACCATAGAAATTCCAAGAGCATCACCATGGAGAAATTTTGAAGGTGGTGCTTGGGGTTGTGGTAATCAGGGAAGGTGTGATGTCACTTCCACATTACTGTCTAGGAATTTCCCCCAATCTCTATGGTAAAGACAGCCGAGACACAGAAAATGATGCAGCATTATACTATGGTGACATTTCCTGGACATATTTTCTCCTGCTTCTCCAGGATGATTGGGGTTGAAGCAGGGTGGAAGGGGCACTGAAAGCAGACAAATGACAAGAATATTTCGGAAAGTATTCATTGGGAGTGAAACTGTTTTAGCAGACTGACTGTGTTTTTATCTCATGTACATGTTGAGTTTTTATCTTGCTTTTGGACTGCTATGTTTTTTTTTTCTTTGTGGTCAGAACTTGTTGCTTTATTAGCCGGCTTGAGTCAAAAGGAGATAAGGACATATTTTCAAATCGATAATCTTTCGGTTAAGAAAAGACCTGTATGAGACTTGGCATGATTGCACTTTGTAAATTCCAGGCAACCCGGCCAGGGAACAGATGTGTCATATTGAGGCCAGAGCCTTTTTTGACTGGGTGAGTTTTCGCCCGGGTTTTGAATCCCAGCTGCGGCTTGTCACATGGCTGGTGTATAAAACCCATAAATTGGCTTGGGTTTGCTTGAACGACTCTTGAACTTCTCAGGAAACCTTTCGATGAACCTGCTGTGGATTTGGGACGGGGGGAGGCAGAGGAAGAGGCCGGCTTGCGTGAGAGGGGTTTACACAAGTTAACACCAGGTGAGGTTCACTCACAGCTCTGGGCTGGTCAGCGGACACATTTCTAATTAGAGAGCAGAATCAAAAGTTAAAAGACATTACCCCCGCCCCCTCGACTGGAACGGACCACTGATAAATTCCAGAACCAATTAAGTCCATTTTTCCCCTTCTTAAGTTTATAGTCAGAGAAACATTTTCTTTCTTTCTTTCTTTCTTTCTTTCTTTCTTTCTTTCTTTCTTTCTTTCTTTCTTTCTTTCTTTCTTTACTTCCTTCCTTCCCAAAACATGCTTTCTGCAGGGAGACTATTTTCTCTCCAAGATCCTAGAAACCGGCAGTTTTGGTTTAACCTCATTGTTGAAGGAACAAGGGCTGGATCTGTAAACACACCTTCCTTTGCGCTTCTTGTCAATAGAAAAGTTGTTTTGCTAATGGTTATCTGGCTTCAAGTCCTTGACCCGCTTGTAAACACTTTTTTTTTTTGCAGGAAAACCTCAGGCCGTGGCCTCGGGCCCCTGCATCAACAAGGAGAGATAAAATGTCCACTTTAACTGATCTGGCCTGGAGTGCCCTCTACTGCCCCTTGGCCAAGCGGATTTCTAATCTGGATCTTTCTGAAAGGAAGTGAGAAACTCGCCAGGGCGGGCAAGACTTGGGGCTGGGAAGAGGCGCAGGAGGGAAGAAACCAAAGGCCTTTACAATCTCTCTGCCCCACTCTCGGAGAAAGAAAAAGATTCACTGAAAGCTTTAAAATGATTCCATTCCCAGTCAGATATCCCAAACACCCCATTCTATCATATAACAGAAAGGGTGCCGACCTCCGTGGGTTGGCTGGAGGTATCCTGCTACTACAAGACGGAGAAGAGTTTGGATTTATATCCCAATTTTTTCAGCTGCAAGAAGTCTCAGAATGGTTTACGAACTCCTTTCCCTTCCTCTCCCCACGACAGACACCTTGTGAGATAGGTGGGGCTGAGAGAGTTTGGGGAGAACGGTAATTAGCCCAAGGTCAGCCGGAAGGTGCCACGTGGGGGAGCGGGGAAACCAACCTGGTTCTCCAGATTAGAATGTACTGCCCTTAAACACAACATGAGGCTGATCTCCAGTCAAAAGTGATCAGCTTCCCTGCAAAAAATGGAAGGTTGGAAGGTGGACTCTATGTCATTATACCCCATTGAAATTCCCCCCTTCTCAGTGGCAAAGCTGCAATGGGAAGGGGGGGTGCGCTGTGCCCTGGGCGCATGCCGTGGGAAATGGAGTCACATCGGAAAATAACTCCTAGACCCCCTCCCAGGGGCAGGCCGTGGGCGGGGGGTGGGTTGATCGGGGTGGGCCATGGGCAGATCAGGGCTGGGGCGTGCATGGGCAGGTCATGCCCCGGGCACAGTTTCCTCTCCCTCCATCACTGCCCCTTCCCAAACCTCACCTTCCTCAGGGTCCATCCCTCCAAATCTCCCAGTATTTCCCAGCCCAGAGCTAAGAACCCTTCGTAGCAGGCCGGAATACCCTGGAACCATTTCTGAAAGCATAAAATGAAGATCCTGCAGTGGCAATCTAGGAAACGTTTCTTTTTCATCTGCACATCCATCCATCCATCCATCTGCCTATTTTGGAGTTGCCAGTCTGCAGGGATGCTGGCTTTCCATCACATCACTTGGAGGGCCTTAATCTGAAGAGAAACCAGAGTATGGAGGGCCTTAATCCAAAAGCAAAGAGTACTAGAAACTTGCTTGTTTTTTGTTCCTAAAAACAGAGGGCCTTTCCCCACTTCCCTTAAGCCCCGCGCTACTTGAGGAGAGTAGCGCGGGGTCCCTCGGCGCTCCCCACTGAGAGGGGCGGCGACAGTGCAGCCGCCCCAAAGCTGCTGCTGTCGTGCCCCTCATCCCAGGTGCTCTTCTTAATGGCGCCTTTTGATGGGGATGTCCGGGTGCGCCTGGGATGCTGCACGCTGAGAGCAGTGCGCAGCATAGAGGGGAACCAGGAGAGTGGGGAAAGGCCCAGAGATTCTTGAGTACGATGACACACTCATTCGGTACCCGGAAATGCCAGTACGGATTTTTCAACTCCTTGCCATTCTTAGAACAATGAGCGCTAGGAGTGGTCATAGGGGAAAAATGAGGCATCTCTGAGGTTGTTCGCACTAAAAGCAAATAAAGCCCATCCCACGGGGACATTAACTGGATTCCCAGAGCATCTTCTAGTATTGGAGCATATTTCACTGTGATATTCGTCTTGTCAATAAAAGGGCCTCTTTGCAGGAAATGGGGACACTCTTTGTAAAAATAATAATATTTGGATGGCAAAAAGTACCATAAATGTTAGGCAGAGAGAGAGAGAGAATTAAATTGCTTGACTATTCTTCTCTGGTCAGCAAATTTGTCAGTTTTTCTTTTTCTTTTAAATTGCTGAATCAGTAGTTTTGTTGATTTTTTTTAAAAAAATGCAATGACTTTTCAGATTCATGAAAGTAGAGACGGTAATTTTCATATTTATAAGGACAAGCTGTCAGTTTGCTTTCCATAATTTATAAACTCTGTTAAAAATGGTTTTCCCCTCCTCCCTCCTTGTAATCATAGATCCGTTCTGTTGAACTCAAGAGGGCAAAAACTGATCCGGCTAAAGTTGATCACGTCATAGCGCAATCCTAAACAGAAGTGCCTCATTCTAAGTCCACTGAAGTAAATGAGCGTACGAGTAATTCTTTTTAGGGTTGTGCTTTTCAGAATTGTCTTCAAAGTCAGCGAAAAGGGATAATTCACTCTTCAAATTGCTCCTGCTGAGTTTGGTGCAATTTCAAATCAAAGAGTCATAGAACCATAGAGTTGGAAGAGACCAGAAGGGCCATTCAGTCCAACCCTTTGCCATGCAGGAAACACACAGTCAAAGCACTCGTAACAGATGGCCATCCAGCCTCTGTTTAAAAACCACCAAAGAAGGAGACACAGTGGCTGTTTCCACACGGGTGAAATACAGTGACCCAGGGACGCTAAAAACAGTGTCCCTGTGGAGGGGTTCACACGGTTGCCACCACCACATCACAGCAGCGGTGGCCTCGCAACCCCCGAGCGGCGTGAACCTTGCTCCCTGAGCGAGGTATTTCGGAAACAGAGGCTTCCAACCGCTGCCATGCGAACAGCAGCGGCTGGATGGCGCCATTCCCCCCCTTTCCTGAACGCCTACCTTGTCTCCTGGCTTCTGGCTTGTCGCAGAGGCCAAGGGACACGCCCCCCTGGCCTGCTACTCCAGAGCCATCGCTCCAGGCTGCGGGGGCATGTCCCCTGGCTTCTGCGACGAGCTGGAAGCCAGGAGACAAGGTAGGGGTTCAGCGACGGCGCAGCCTGTGCGAAGGCTGTGTGGCCTCCTGTCGCCCTCCTGGGACTGTCCATGCGAACGGTCCCAGGGGGTGTGTCGGCATTGTTTATGCTGACGCACCCCCACACCGTTGCGGTGCGGAAAGGGCCAGTGTTTCCGAGGCAGTGCATTCCACAGCCCTTAGTGTCAGGAAGTCCTTCCTAATGTTCTGGTGGAATCTCTTTTCCTGCACCTTGAATCCATTACTCCTTGACCTAGTCTTTGGAACAGAAGACAAGCTTGTTCCCTCTTCAACATGGCATCCCTTCAAATATTAAAACATAGCTATCATGTCACCCTTTAACCTAGCTCCCTAAGCCTCTCCTCATAGGGTATGGAATCCAGAACTTTTTCCATTTTGGTCATCAAAAAGAGAGAAAGATTGAGGTGTAATAGTTAAGAGAGGTGGACTCTAATTCAGAGAACTGGGGTTAATTCCCCACTCCTCCATATGAGTGGCGGACTCTAATCTGGAAAACCAAATTTGCTCCTCCACAGGTAGCCTGTTAGGGGACCATGGGCCAATCACAGTTTTCTCAAAACTCTCTCAACCCAACCAACCTCACAAGGTGTCTGTTGTGGGGAGAGGAAGGGAAGGAGTTTGTAAGCTGCTTTCAGACTCCTTAAGGTTGAGAAAAGTGGGATATAAATTAAAACTCCTTAGAATCATAGAGTTGGAAGAGACCCCAAGGGTCATCAAGTCCAACCCCCTGTATTGCAGGAAAACACAATCAAATCACTCCTGACATATGTTCATCTGGCCTTTGCTTGAAAACCTCCAAAGAAGGAGACTCCACAACTTTTCCAGGCCATTGTCAAACAGCCTTCATGTTCTCTCCATCTCATCTATCTCCTCTTCTTCTTCACATCCATTTTCTCCAGAAAAACTGATCTCTGTAGTCTGAGATGATCTGTAATTTTTGGGAATCCCTATAAATACTTCTTTCAGAGGCCCTGAAGAACTCTTGTCAGTTAAGGTAGACAATACTAGGCCCTTTCCACACGGGCCAAAAACAGCACCCTAGGGACGGCAAAAACACCATCCCTAGGGAGCTGTTCGCATGGGGGGCGCTGCTGCATCTTTCCCCCCCCCCCCAGTGGCACAAAGCCGCTGTTTCCCAACCTCGCTCCCCAAGCGAGGTTTTCCAGAAACAGCAGCTTCCAACCACTGGCGTGCGAACGGCAGTGGCTGGAAGGCACCATGTCCCCGCACCATCCCTGCAAGCTTACCTCGTGGCTTGCAGCTCGTCGCAGAGGCCAGGGGACATGCCCCCCCTGGCCTGCGACTCCAGAGCCGTCACTCCAGCCTGTGGGGGCATGTCCCCTGGCCTCTGCAATGAGCAGGAGGACAGGGGACGAGGTAAGCTTGCTGGGACGGCGCAGCCTATGCGAAGGCTGCACTGCCGCCTGCCGCCCTCCCAGGACCGTCCATGCAAATGGTCCCGGGGGGGTGAGTCGGCGTCTTTTACGCCGACGCACCCCCGCACCCTTGTGGTGCAGAAAGGGCCCTAGATTAAATAGGCCCATGATATGAGAAAGTATAAGGTGTTTTAATATATCTTTTACAGTGACGGGCATCAGACAGGCCTCAAAATAGCACTTGCTAATACTGACAGCTGACCTTTCGCAACCCTAGTGCAAAAATTCAAATGAAGTTAAATGCAATTTGTTCAGCAAAATACCATGAAACTGGGAGCCAAACCATGACGTGTGGTTTTGTGAAATGTATACATGCAAGAGTAGAAGAAGAGACCTGCTGGATGCAACCCAAGATCAACCTACTCCTGCATCCGCTTCCTCACAGTGGTCAGTCGGAAGACCTTAAAAATATTCTTTTGATCATTAGAGACTAATTACTCTCTAATGTCTAGAATTTGCAACAGGTAAAAACCACAATTATTCAGGTAAGGTTTCATCCCTCTCCCCAACTTGTCCTGTATCTTCCAGGATCCTTCTCCTAAAAGATACCAAACATGATGAACTAAATTCCTTCGGGCAGTGGTGGGATCCAAAAATTTTAGTAACAGGTTCCCATGGTGGTGGGATTCAAACTGCGGCGTAGCGCCAATGGGGCTGGGCAGGGCACGACGGAGGCGTGGCTGGGCATTCTGTGGGCGGGGCATTCCTGGGCGGGGCTGTGGCAAGGACGCAGCCGCTGTGCCGGTCCTTGGGTGGGAAACGAATGCACGCAGGCGCAGGCTGCCACGCACGCCGGTGCACCTCCTGCTAGACTGCTTCAAGTTCTGCGCGCTACTGCTGAGAAGAGGGGCGTAACTAAGGCAAAAATCAGGTGGCAAAATCACCAATTGGTAACCCCCTCTCGGCACACACAAATAATTAGTAACCTACTCTCGGGAACCTGTGAGAACCTGCTGGATCCCACCTCTGCCTTCGGGATAATATTTGAAATATAGATTGAAATGGCATTTTGGGCTTAGAAGCGTATAACCTTGTTTCGGTTTGCACTATTCGAGAACAAACCTCGGTGGGTCTGCTCAAAAGAGAGGTTCATTTCCTTCAATGGAATTTTCTCGCAGAAGAGTGTGCTTGGGTCCGCAGCCTTCCCATTGTAATCATGAGGAAAGTAGAGCTTTCGAGTAATCCAACAGATTGTCCATCAGTTTGACTAGAAACAGAGTTCAGTTAAGCGGATGTGTTTACACGGGCGTAGCGTATTCTGCTGAGTTGATACCTCCATTCTGGGTTTGCGAGCTACGCCGATGCCATTCTGTCCCAGGCCGATAATGGTATGCTTCTTATCATGCCTTCGCCATAAAACATGACAGCGTGTATGAACATCAGATATTCAAACAGTAAAATGTGTAAAGCTATTTTTCTATAATTGGTCCCAGGGCAAGGGGTTGATCTCGCATATAAAAGCCGGCAGATATACTCCTGGACAGCTTCTAATTAGGGAACCAGAAAGGAACTGAACTTTGGAAATTGTGATGAGACCAGGCCTTGAAATAAAAGAGAGAGAGAGAGAACGAGAGAGAAAGGAAGGACATAATCATATTGACCTTGAACTCCAAAGGACCCTGAAATCAACTGATTTTTACTTTTTAAGCTCCTTAACAGGCGCGGGGATTAAAGATGAGCCGTGTAGAATGGTTCATATTAGATAGAAACGATAGCGGACAATAGAAAATTCATCTGTGGTTCCTGCGGCAGACACTTGGTGCAAATTCCATTTTCCCAAGATGCATTGATATCACCATGCAGTGTAACATATAACCACTGATAACAATATGGCTGCGACACAGGAAACATTGTACAGGGACCAAATGGATCTCCTTCTTCTTTCTTTAAAGAGTGTAATATTTTTGTGCCAACAAACTCAAGACTGTTTCAATGGCTAAAGAAGGGTAAGCCAAAAAAGTTCACATTACATTTACATTTATGAGTTGGGGGAGCATAGCAACTAGAACTTGTAGAATCTAATCCTCAAAGGATTAACAGTCTTATAAATCCATTAAAACCAGTGGGTTTAGAACTCTGCTAGCCCTGATGGTCCAGGGTAGTGCAACCTCCTAAGATCCTAGAAGCTAAGCAGGGTTGGTTCTGATTTGTACTTGGATGGGAGATCACCCAGGAAGTCCAGCGTTGCTTTGCAGAGGCAAACAATGGCAAACCACCTGTCTTCAGTCATTTATACACTTGTGGTCTGCTCTGCAGTGATCATATATTCCCTTTGGTCCAGATTCTTAGTTGTGTACTTGTTTTCTCCACTCCCAAACTTACTGCGCCACAGATCAGTAAATCCCCAAATTTTCAGAAAACAGGCAAAGTCTGACTTTTCTCCTGCCTTCGCAGGAAAAGTGAAGATGGCCAAGCATTACTCCTGCTTTGGGTTTTCTTGCTTCTCCCTGCCTTCTCCCACTCACGCAACAGCTTTTCTGGCCACAGTGTTCATTTGATTTTCACACTGCTGATCTACCAATAATTCAATAGGTCAGTAAAATGGACATGGTCTATTGGATTTTTGACAGACCCCAAGTTAAGGCCAGGAGAGAGGTTGCACAGAAAGGAAAGGAAATGCCAGACAGGCAAAAGAGCAGATCAGATAGCATAGATGATGATGAAGAAGAATAGTTTGGATTTATATCCCCCTTCCTCTCCTGAAAGGAGACTCAAGGTGGCTTGCAATCTCCTTTCCCTTCCCCCTCCCACAACAAACATCCTGTGACGTAGGTGGGGCTGAGAGAGCTCAGAAGAACTGTGACTAGCCCAAGGTCACCCAGCTGGCATGTGTTGGAGTGCACAAGCTGATCTGGTTCACCAGATAAGCCTCTACAGCTCAAGTGGCAGAGCGGGGCATCAAATGCAGTTCTCCAGATTAGAGTGCACCTGCTTTTAACCACTACACTACGGTGGAGACGCTGAGTAGCAGGAGACTTCCCCTTTTGGGGGTGAGGCGGCCTATAAATCTAATAAATAAATAGTAATAAATACTACTACTACTACTACTACTACTTACTACTACTACTACTACTACTACTACTAATAATAATAATAATAATAATAATAATAATATTAATAATAATAATAATAATAATAATAATAATGGAAAACCATGAGAAAGTCTAACTGTGAAGAACACAGTCAAGCAGTAAGTGCACAAAAGCCCTTCATCTCTTGGTTTGAAAGCTCTACGGGGGGGTGGGGGGTGCACCTTGATGGCACTAGGGTTACTAACCTATTGGTGGCAGCTGGAGACAACTGATTTCCATGCAGCACCTGAAGAAGTGGCCTCTTTGGAAGGTGGACTCTAGGGCATTGTATTACCATTGAAGAAGAGAAGAAGAGTTTGGATGTATACCCTGTCTTTCCCTCCTGTAAGAAGACTCAAGGCAGCTTACAAACGCCTTTCCCTCCCTCTCTCCACAACCGACACCTTATGAGGCAGGTGGGCCTGAGAGAGGTTGGAGAGAACCGTGACCTAGTCCAAGGTCACCCAGCAGGTTTCATGTGTAGGAGTGGAGAAACAAATCCAGGTCACCAGATAACAGTTCATGTGGAGTAGGCAATCAAATCCAGTTCTCCAGATTAGACTCCACCATTCTTAACCACTACACCACACTGGCTCTCTAAAATCCCTCCTGTCCCAACACCCTGCCTTCCTCAGGCTCCGCCTCCAAAATCTCCAGGTATTTCCTAACTGGGAGCTGGCAACCCTTAGCTCTACTAAGGGCTGCACTGTTAAAGGAGAGTCAGGAAATTCCTGATTCCGATCTAGATTCTAACATAAACTCTCTGGCCCAATTTCTCAGCCCCTTTATTTTAAATGTGTGTTTATTTGATTTGGCCTCCAACTCTCAGCTAAATTTATCCCGGGGGATAAACTGGGGTTTCTAAGTCACCATCTTGGCTGTTTTTAGCTGTTCTGTGGTATAATTATTTTAGTGTTACAGGATATTTATTGCTGTTTTAAATCTCGTAATGTTTTTAGGATGTTGTATTGTTGCCCTAAGCCCTTTGGTAAAAATTGAATGAATGAATGAATGAATGAATGAATGAATGAATGAATGAATGAATGAATGAATGAATGAATGAATGAATGAATGAATGTGGCTGTTGAGGACACCCATTTTCAATATGGGAATCACAGTGCTTTGGAAAGTTGTTGTGAAGATTACTGCACCAAATTGGACAGGTCTTTGATCTGACTCAGCAAAGGATCGAAAATGCACACCCTCTTACATGTCCTTCGATGAGCAGGGGCGTAGCTGCCAGGGGACAGGGTGGGGCGTGGGCATGGACGTGGTGTTGGTGTTCCAGGGGCATTCTGGGGGCGTTCTGGGCATGGCGGGGGCAGGCGGGGGCATGCTCCGGGCGTAGTTCCCCCTCGCTATGGCCCTGTTGATTAGTCCTAATGAAAGGTAACACGTGGATTGTGTTTTTGGTCCGACATGGCTGTAGATAATTTCAGATCCAGCAAGACCACCCTTTGGCTGAGCTACTTCTTCCTCATTCTTTCCGAAGGTGTTTCCTCTTTCCTACTTCCCGGTTCTGTTTTTCTGTCCCGCAGCCATTTCGCTCCATCTGCTACCTTTCTTCTAAGCTACAAGGGCAGGCCCATTACCTTCTAAGGCGATTGAAAGCAAAGGTTGCAAATTCCACAGCAAACATGTCTGTGCCTAGCAACATTCCTCTTTCGCCGAGAAGACTTTTCACCCCTTGTTCATTCAGGCTATCTTCTTTTACAACATTTTTTTTGCGGGGAGGGGTAAAGCAACCTTTTTGGGGGCAACTGGGAGATTGAGTTACATCAAACAACCTTGCTTTCCAGAGCAGCCATGTGAACACATTCTTCTCCCGTGCCAAGTTACTTTAAATTCTTCTACCTGGATCTTATTTTTCCCCCCCTTCCCCAAAGCACATAAAAGAAAGCTATCAAGTTGCTCGATCAATGTTAGTTTATTATTGCTTACCCAAGTGTTTAATAAACCCGTCCCTGCCTTGGACGTAGCTTTAAATACTTCATTGACTGTAACAAAGCCGTTTTTGCCTACCCAGACCAAAGTGGGCTGTATAAACTATAATTAAACACTCATTACGAGCTCCGCTGGTCAGATAACAGAGGGAAAGGTCCATTATGTGACTGGCGGAACCAGCGTTTAAAGGGGGATTATTGTTGTCGGAAAGCAGCTCACAACAAACAAAGCCGGGTAAAAATTAAACAGAAGGTGTTTGCAACAGAGCACAGTATGTTTTGCTCCGTTTGTGAGTCTGGAGTTTCTGACATTGCTGAGGATTATAAAGGAAAAAGAACGGAGCTGATGGGGACGCTGGTCGGTGTGCGGAATGCCTTTGTGTTCAAGCATTCCCACTGGCTGCCATTGGCAAGATGGAGGAGATGGCTGCGAAAGGAAATAAATGACGGTCTATGGCTGGCAGTGTAAATGAAACTAATGACTCTAAGGTATACTGATTCAGGACAGGGAAGTTCTCACAAATTCATTCTCAGTTACAACACATCTGGACCAAACTTGAGAGCCATCATAGCATAGTGGTTAAAAGTAATCTGGAGAACCGGGTTTGATTCCCCACTCCTCTACATGAGTGGCGGACTCGTATCTGGTGAACTGGATTTGCTTCCCTACTCTTACAATCCTGCTGGATGACCTTGGGCAAGTCATAGTTCTCTCAAAACTCTCTCAGTCCCACCTATCTCAAAAGGTGACTGTTGTGGGGAGAGGAAGGGAAGGAGTTGGTAGTCCTCTTTGAGACTCCTTAAGGGTAGAGAAAAGTAGAGTATAAAAGCCAACTTCTTGTTCTTGTTCTTCTTGTTCTTCTTCTTCTACTACTACTACTACTGCTGCTGCTGCTGCTGCTGCTGCTACTACTGCTTCTTCTTCTTCTACTACTACTACTACTACTACTACTTGATAGACCCTCCTGATTAACTGATAAAAGAGAGGTCCCTGAAGATAGCCTTGCTAGGATACAGAAACCATCTTATGCAGAGTATGTTCTACTGTTAATTACCATGGATAATATATAAGTATGAAGCCATCTTCCATGATTTTGTCTAGCTGCAGAGATTTCCAGCTGGGTGACCAGGTGTACTTTGGGCCCCATCAACATTGTTTCAATGCCCACTTGGCTTATTCTCCAAAGCAAAGAGCCGTTCCTGGCTTCCCTTCACTTCATTGGGGTGAAAGGTGCTTCAAAATAACATGGGAGACATCAACTTTGTGTCTTCTGGGAGCATCCAGAAACAGTGCTTTCTTATTCATATTAAGCAACAAGAGAGAATTCTAATAAATGGTACCCAGAGAGAGAGAGAGAGAGAGAGAGAGAGAGAGAGAGAGAGAGAGAGAGAGAGAGAGAGAGAGAGAGAGTCAAGACAGCCAAAGAGATAAAACAAAGCTGCGCAACAAAACCTATTTTATTTATTCTAGGAATTGAGATATTAACTACAAAAATTAGGCAAAATTTGCAGAATCAAAATTGACAGAATATAGAATGATGAAAAGGTACATAGATCATGTTGCAATATCAGTAATGAAACCAAAAAACTTATTTGATTTACATAATGAAGACAGACAGACAGACAGATAGGCTCATTCCGCACATGCAGAATAATGCACTTTCAAACTGCTTTCAGTGCTCTTTGAAGGTGTGTAGAATGGCAAAATCCACTTGCAAACAGTTGTGAAAGTGGTTTGAAAGTGCATTATTCTGCATGTGCGGAATGAGCCATAGACAGACAGACAGACAGACAGACAGACAGACAGACAGACAGACAGACAGACAGACAGACAGACAGACAGACAGATAGATAGATAGATAGATAGATAGATAGATAGATAGATAGATAGATAGATAGATAGATAGATAGATAGATAGATAGATAGATAGATAGATAGATAGATAGATTTGGAAACTTCTCAGGATATAAATTGAACAGAAAGAAGATTAAAGTGCAACAATAACAGAAGAAGAGGAAATACAAAAAAATAACAGAATCTGATATAACCAGAAAAACAATAAAATATTTAGGAATTTACCTAACAGCATAGAACGATACACTTTTTAAGGAAAACTACCAACATTCTGGACAAGTATCAAAGAAGATTTGCAAAGATAGAAGAAGTTAAAAATGTTGTGGTGAGGAAGAATGTCTGCAATTAAAATGAACATGCAACCAAAGCTAACTTTCTTATTTCTAATGCTACCAATCTTTATAGAAGAAAACACTTTAAATGGATGGCAGAGAATGATCAACAACTTCATCAGGAGTGGACAAAGGTCAAGAGTAAGATTCCAAGTATTACAAGATTGAGAAAAAGAGCTGATTTAGCAGTACCAAACACTCTGTCGTAAAGCACCGCACTAGTTTAGTTGAGGGACTGTATTGAACCCGACCGAGGGACAACAAAATTGGAACAATAGATGCAAAAGAAGCTATGCAGAACTATCTATGGATTAAGAAATCGTTCAGGACAGTTGAAATCCAAGGGGAAAAGCGTGTTACAAGAGATGGTTTACCAAGTGTAGGTTATCGGTGCAGAAGTAAAATATGGCTACTGGCATTTCCAGCTGATGCTTACTGTGAAGGAAGTATAACAAGGAAGTATAACAAGGCTTTATAACCTATGAGTAATATGATCGATAGTCAAGAACAATTATTTTAAAAATTGCTAAAAAATTACAGAAGGGAACATCAAACACTACAGCTATTTCTGCACTGGCGGCAGAAGCGGCTGGCTACTGGCATAATTCATGCTGGTGGAGCGACGGGACCATTCGCACAGTCCCATACGGGCGGTCCTCAAGCTGCCACGGGCGGCTTTTGTTCTGTTTTGTTTACCTACCTTTTCTCCCTGAGAAGCTCTGGACGGAGGAAGGGACACGCCCACCCTGCCCTCCAATCCCAAGGGGTGGGAAGGCAGCGTGGGCGTGTCCCTCCCACCCTCCGGAGCTTCACAGGGGGGGGGGGGGGGGTGGGGGGGGGGGGGGGGGGGGGGGGGGGGGTTTGGGGGGGGGGGGGGTTTCGGGGGGGGGGGGTTTCGGGGGGGGGGGGGGGGGGGGGGGGGGGGGGGGGGGGGGGGGGGGGTGGGGGGGGGGGGGGGAAGGGATTGGGGGGTGGGGGGTGGGGGGGGGGGGGGGTGGGGGGGGGGGGGGGTGTGGGGGGGGGGGGGGCGCGGGGGCGGGGGGGGGGGGGGGGGGGGGTGTGGGGGGCGGTTGGGGGGTGGTGGGGGGGGGGGGGGGGGGGGGGGGGGGGTGGGGGGGGGGGGGGGTGGGGGGGGGGGGGGGTGGGGGGGGGGGGGGGTGGGGGGGGGGGGGGGTGGGGGGGGGGGGGGGTGGGGGGGGGGGGGGGTGGGGGGGGGGGGGGGTGGGGGGGGGGGGGGGTGGGGGGGGGGGGGGGTGGGGGGGGGGGGGGGTGGGGGGGGGGGGGGGTGGGGGGGGGGGGGGGTGGGGGGGGGGGGGGGTGGGGGGGGGGGGGGGTGGGGGGGGGGGGGGGTGGGGGGGGGGGGGGGTGGGGGGGGGGGGGGGTGGGGGGGGGGGGGGGTGGGGGGGGGGGGGGGTGGGGGGGGGGGGGGGTGGGGGGGGGGGGGGGTGGGGGGGGGGGGGGGTGGGGGGGGGGGGGGGTGGGGGGGGGGGGGGGTGGGGGGGGGGGGGGGTGGGGGGGGGGGGGGGTGGGGGGGGGGGGGGGTGGGGGGGGGGGGGGGTGGGGGGGGGGGGGGGTGGGGGGGGGGGGGGGTGGGGGGGGGGGGGGGTGGGGGGGGGGGGGGGTGGGGGGGGGGGGGGGTGGGGGGGGGGGGGGGTGGGGGGGGGGGGGGGTGGGGGGGGGGGGGGGTGGGGGGGGGGGGGGGTGGGGGGGGGGGGGGGTGGGGGGGGGGGGGGGTGGGGGGGGGGGGGGGTGGGGGGGGGGGGGGGTGGGGGGGGGGGGGGGTGGGGGGGGGGGGGGGTGGGGGGGGGGGGGGGTGGGGGGGGGGGGGGGTGGGGGGGGGGGGGGGTGGGGGGGGGGGGGGGTGGGGGGGGGGGGGGGTGGGGGGGGGGGGGGGTGGGGGGGGGGGGGGGTGGGGGGGGGGGGGGGTGGGGGGGGGGGGGGGTGGGGGGGGGGGGGGGTGGGGGGGGGGGGGGGTGGGGGGGGGGGGGGGTGGGGGGGGGGGGGGGTGGGGGGGGGGGGGGGTGGGGGGGGGGGGGGGTGGGGGGGGGGGGGGGTGGGGGGGGGGGGGGGTGGGGGGGGGGGGGGGTGGGGGGGGGGGGGGGTGGGGGGGGGGGGGGGTGGGGGGGGGGGGGGGTGGGGGGGGGGGGGGGTGGGGGGGGGGGGGGGTGGGGGGGGGGGGGGGTGGGGGGGGGGGGGGGTGGGGGGGGGGGGGGGTGGGGGGGGGGGGGGGTGGGGGGGGGGGGGGGTGGGGGGGGGGGGGGGTGGGGGGGGGGGGGGGTGGGGGGGGGGGGGGGTGGGGGGGGGGGGGGGTGGGGGGGGGGGGGGGTGGGGGGGGGGGGGGGTGGGGGGGGGGGGGGGTGGGGGGGGGGGGGGGTGGGGGGGGGGGGGGGTGGGGGGGGGGGGGGGTGGGGGGGGGGGGGGGTGGGGGGGGGGGGGGGTGGGGGGGGGGGGGGGTGGGGGGGGGGGGGGGTGGGGGGGGGGGGGGGTGGGGGGGGGGGGGGGTGGGGGGGGGGGGGGGTGGGGGGGGGGGGGGGTGGGGGGGGGGGGGGGTGGGGGGGGGGGGGGGTGGGGGGGGGGGGGGGTGGGGGGGGGGGGGGGTGGGGGGGGGGGGGGGTGGGGGGGGGGGGGGGTGGGGGGGGGGGGGGGTGGGGGGGGGGGGGGGTGGGGGGGGGGGGGGGTGGGGGGGGGGGGGGGTGGGGGGGGGGGGGGGTGGGGGGGGGGGGGGGTGGGGGGGGGGGGGGGTGGGGGGGGGGGGGGGTGGGGGGGGGGGGGGGTGGGGGGGGGGGGGGGTGGGGGGGGGGGGGGGTGGGGGGGGGGGGGGGTGGGGGGGGGGGGGGGTGGGGGGGGGGGGGGGTGGGGGGGGGGGGGGGTGGGGGGGGGGGGGGGTGGGGGGGGGGGGGGGTGGGGGGGGGGGGGGGTGGGGGGGGGGGGGGGTGGGGGGGGGGGGGGGTGGGGGGGGGGGGGGGTGGGGGGGGGGGGGGGTGGGGGGGGGGGGGGGTGGGGGGGGGGGGGGGTGGGGGGGGGGGGGGGTGGGGGGGGGGGGGGGTGGGGGGGGGGGGGGGTGGGGGGGGGGGGGGGTGGGGGGGGGGGGGGGTGGGGGGGGGGGGGGGTGGGGGGGGGGGGGGGTGGGGGGGGGGGGGGGTGGGGGGGGGGGGGGGTGGGGGGGGGGGGGGGTGGGGGGGGGGGGGGGTGGGGGGGGGGGGGGGTGGGGGGGGGGGGGGGTGGGGGGGGGGGGGGGTGGGGGGGGGGGGGGGTGGGGGGGGGGGGGGGTGGGGGGGGGGGGGGGTGGGGGGGGGGGGGGGTGGGGGGGGGGGGGGGTGGGGGGGGGGGGGGGTGGGGGGGGGGGGGGGTGGGGGGGGGGGGGGGTGGGGGGGGGGGGGGGTGGGGGGGGGGGGGGGTGGGGGGGGGGGGGGGTGGGGGGGGGGGGGGGTGGGGGGGGGGGGGGGTGGGGGGGGGGGGGGGTGGGGGGGGGGGGGGGTGGGGGGGGGGGGGGGTGGGGGGGGGGGGGGGTGGGGGGGGGGGGGGGTGGGGGGGGGGGGGGGTGGGGGGGGGGGGGGGTGGGGGGGGGGGGGGGTGGGGGGGGGGGGGGGTGGGGGGGGGGGGGGGTGGGGGGGGGGGGGGGTGGGGGGGGGGGGGGGTGGGGGGGGGGGGGGGTGGGGGGGGGGGGGGGTGGGGGGGGGGGGGGGTGGGGGGGGGGGGGGGTGGGGGGGGGGGGGGGTGGGGGGGGGGGGGGGTGGGGGGGGGGGGGGGTGGGGGGGGGGGGGGGTGGGGGGGGGGGGGGGTGGGGGGGGGGGGGGGTGGGGGGGGGGGGGGGTGGGGGGGGGGGGGGGTGGGGGGGGGGGGGGGTGGGGGGGGGGGGGGGTGGGGGGGGGGGGGGGTGGGGGGGGGGGGGGGTGGGGGGGGGGGGGGGTGGGGGGGGGGGGGGGTGGGGGGGGGGGGGGGTGGGGGGGGGGGGGGGTGGGGGGGGGGGGGGGTGGGGGGGGGGGGGGGTGGGGGGGGGGGGGGGTGGGGGGGGGGGGGGGTGGGGGGGGGGGGGGGTGGGGGGGGGGGGGGGTGGGGGGGGGGGGGGGTGGGGGGGGGGGGGGGTGGGGGGGGGGGGGGGTGGGGGGGGGGGGGGGTGGGGGGGGGGGGGGGTGGGGGGGGGGGGGGGTGGGGGGGGGGGGGGGTGGGGGGGGGGGGGGGTGGGGGGGGGGGGGGGTGGGGGGGGGGGGGGGTGGGGGGGGGGGGGGGTGGGGGGGGGGGGGGGTGGGGGGGGGGGGGGGTGGGGGGGGGGGGGGGTGGGGGGGGGGGGGGGTGGGGGGGGGGGGGGGTGGGGGGGGGGGGGGGTGGGGGGGGGGGGGGGTGGGGGGGGGGGGGGGTGGGGGGGGGGGGGGGTGGGGGGGGGGGGGGGTGGGGGGGGGGGGGGGTGGGGGGGGGGGGGGGTGGGGGGGGGGGGGGGTGGGGGGGGGGGGGGGTGGGGGGGGGGGGGGGTGGGGGGGGGGGGGGGTGGGGGGGGGGGGGGGTGGGGGGGGGGGGGGGTGGGGGGGGGGGGGGGTGGGGGGGGGGGGGGGTGGGGGGGGGGGGGGGTGGGGGGGGGGGGGGGTGGGGGGGGGGGGGGGTGGGGGGGGGGGGGGGTGGGGGGGGGGGGGGGTGGGGGGGGGGGGGGGTGGGGGGGGGGGGGGGTGGGGGGGGGGGGGGGTGGGGGGGGGGGGGGGTGGGGGGGGGGGGGGGTGGGGGGGGGGGGGGGTGGGGGGGGGGGGGGGTGGGGGGGGGGGGGGGTGGGGGGGGGGGGGGGTGGGGGGGGGGGGGGGTGGGGGGGGGGGGGGGTGGGGGGGGGGGGGGGTGGGGGGGGGGGGGGGTGGGGGGGGGGGGGGGTGGGGGGGGGGGGGGGTGGGGGGGGGGGGGGGTGGGGGGGGGGGGGGGTGGGGGGGGGGGGGGGTGGGGGGGGGGGGGGGTGGGGGGGGGGGGGGGTGGGGGGGGGGGGGGGTGGGGGGGGGGGGGGGTGGGGGGGGGGGGGGGTGGGGGGGGGGGGGGGTGGGGGGGGGGGGGGGTGGGGGGGGGGGGGGGTGGGGGGGGGGGGGGGTGGGGGGGGGGGGGGGTGGGGGGGGGGGGGGGTGGGGGGGGGGGGGGGTGGGGGGGGGGGGGGGTGGGGGGGGGGGGGGGTGGGGGGGGGGGGGGGTGGGGGGGGGGGGGGGTGGGGGGGGGGGGGGGTGGGGGGGGGGGGGGGTGGGGGGGGGGGGGGGTGGGGGGGGGGGGGGGTGGGGGGGGGGGGGGGTGGGGGGGGGGGGGGGTGGGGGGGGGGGGGGGTGGGGGGGGGGGGGGGTGGGGGGGGGGGGGGGTGGGGGGGGGGGGGGGTGGGGGGGGGGGGGGGTGGGGGGGGGGGGGGGTGGGGGGGGGGGGGGGTGGGGGGGGGGGGGGGTGGGGGGGGGGGGGGGTGGGGGGGGGGGGGGGTGGGGGGGGGGGGGGGTGGGGGGGGGGGGGGGTGGGGGGGGGGGGGGGTGGGGGGGGGGGGGGGTGGGGGGGGGGGGGGGTGGGGGGGGGGGGGGGTGGGGGGGGGGGGGGGTGGGGGGGGGGGGGGGTGGGGGGGGGGGGGGGTGGGGGGGGGGGGGGGTGGGGGGGGGGGGGGGTGGGGGGGGGGGGGGGTGGGGGGGGGGGGGGGTGGGGGGGGGGGGGGGTGGGGGGGGGGGGGGGTGGGGGGGGGGGGGGGTGGGGGGGGGGGGGGGTGGGGGGGGGGGGGGGTGGGGGGGGGGGGGGGTGGGGGGGGGGGGGGGTGGGGGGGGGGGGGGGTGGGGGGGGGGGGGGGTGGGGGGGGGGGGGGGTGGGGGGGGGGGGGGGTGGGGGGGGGGGGGGGTGGGGGGGGGGGGGGGTGGGGGGGGGGGGGGGTGGGGGGGGGGGGGGGTGGGGGGGGGGGGGGGTGGGGGGGGGGGGGGGTGGGGGGGGGGGGGGGTGGGGGGGGGGGGGGGTGGGGGGGGGGGGGGGTGGGGGGGGGGGGGGGTGGGGGGGGGGGGGGGTGGGGGGGGGGGGGGGTGGGGGGGGGGGGGGGTGGGGGGGGGGGGGGGTGGGGGGGGGGGGGGGTGGGGGGGGGGGGGGGTGGGGGGGGGGGGGGGTGGGGGGGGGGGGGGGTGGGGGGGGGGGGGGGTGGGGGGGGGGGGGGGTGGGGGGGGGGGGGGGTGGGGGGGGGGGGGGGTGGGGGGGGGGGGGGGTGGGGGGGGGGGGGGGTGGGGGGGGGGGGGGGTGGGGGGGGGGGGGGGTGGGGGGGGGGGGGGGTGGGGGGGGGGGGGGGTGGGGGGGGGGGGGGGTGGGGGGGGGGGGGGGTGGGGGGGGGGGGGGGTGGGGGGGGGGGGGGGTGGGGGGGGGGGGGGGTGGGGGGGGGGGGGGGTGGGGGGGGGGGGGGGTGGGGGGGGGGGGGGGTGGGGGGGGGGGGGGGTGGGGGGGGGGGGGGGTGGGGGGGGGGGGGGGTGGGGGGGGGGGGGGGTGGGGGGGGGGGGGGGTGGGGGGGGGGGGGGGTGGGGGGGGGGGGGGGTGGGGGGGGGGGGGGGTGGGGGGGGGGGGGGGTGGGGGGGGGGGGGGGTGGGGGGGGGGGGGGGTGGGGGGGGGGGGGGGTGGGGGGGGGGGGGGGTGGGGGGGGGGGGGGGTGGGGGGGGGGGGGGGTGGGGGGGGGGGGGGGTGGGGGGGGGGGGGGGTGGGGGGGGGGGGGGGTGGGGGGGGGGGGGGGTGGGGGGGGGGGGGGGTGGGGGGGGGGGGGGGTGGGGGGGGGGGGGGGTGGGGGGGGGGGGGGGTGGGGGGGGGGGGGGGTGGGGGGGGGGGGGGGTGGGGGGGGGGGGGGGTGGGGGGGGGGGGGGGTGGGGGGGGGGGGGGGTGGGGGGGGGGGGGGGTGGGGGGGGGGGGGGGTGGGGGGGGGGGGGGGTGGGGGGGGGGGGGGGTGGGGGGGGGGGGGGGTGGGGGGGGGGGGGGGTGGGGGGGGGGGGGGGTGGGGGGGGGGGGGGGTGGGGGGGGGGGGGGGTGGGGGGGGGGGGGGGTGGGGGGGGGGGGGGGTGGGGGGGGGGGGGGGTGGGGGGGGGGGGGGGTGGGGGGGGGGGGGGGTGGGGGGGGGGGGGGGTGGGGGGGGGGGGGGGTGGGGGGGGGGGGGGGTGGGGGGGGGGGGGGGTGGGGGGGGGGGGGGGTGGGGGGGGGGGGGGGTGGGGGGGGGGGGGGGTGGGGGGGGGGGGGGGTGGGGGGGGGGGGGGGTGGGGGGGGGGGGGGGTGGGGGGGGGGGGGGGTGGGGGGGGGGGGGGGTGGGGGGGGGGGGGGGTGGGGGGGGGGGGGGGTGGGGGGGGGGGGGGGTGGGGGGGGGGGGGGGTGGGGGGGGGGGGGGGTGGGGGGGGGGGGGGGTGGGGGGGGGGGGGGGTGGGGGGGGGGGGGGGTGGGGGGGGGGGGGGGTGGGGGGGGGGGGGGGTGGGGGGGGGGGGGGGTGGGGGGGGGGGGGGGTGGGGGGGGGGGGGGGTGGGGGGGGGGGGGGGTGGGGGGGGGGGGGGGTGGGGGGGGGGGGGGGTGGGGGGGGGGGGGGGTGGGGGGGGGGGGGGGTGGGGGGGGGGGGGGGTGGGGGGGGGGGGGGGTGGGGGGGGGGGGGGGTGGGGGGGGGGGGGGGTGGGGGGGGGGGGGGGTGGGGGGGGGGGGGGGTGGGGGGGGGGGGGGGTGGGGGGGGGGGGGGGTGGGGGGGGGGGGGGGTGGGGGGGGGGGGGGGTGGGGGGGGGGGGGGGTGGGGGGGGGGGGGGGTGGGGGGGGGGGGGGGTGGGGGGGGGGGGGGGTGGGGGGGGGGGGGGGTGGGGGGGGGGGGGGGTGGGGGGGGGGGGGGGTGGGGGGGGGGGGGGGTGGGGGGGGGGGGGGGTGGGGGGGGGGGGGGGTGGGGGGGGGGGGGGGTGGGGGGGGGGGGGGGTGGGGGGGGGGGGGGGTGGGGGGGGGGGGGGGTGGGGGGGGGGGGGGGTGGGGGGGGGGGGGGGTGGGGGGGGGGGGGGGTGGGGGGGGGGGGGGGTGGGGGGGGGGGGGGGTGGGGGGGGGGGGGGGTGGGGGGGGGGGGGGGTGGGGGGGGGGGGGGGTGGGGGGGGGGGGGGGTGGGGGGGGGGGGGGGTGGGGGGGGGGGGGGGTGGGGGGGGGGGGGGGTGGGGGGGGGGGGGGGTGGGGGGGGGGGGGGGTGGGGGGGGGGGGGGGTGGGGGGGGGGGGGGGTGGGGGGGGGGGGGGGTGGGGGGGGGGGGGGGTGGGGGGGGGGGGGGGTGGGGGGGGGGGGGGGTGGGGGGGGGGGGGGGTGGGGGGGGGGGGGGGTGGGGGGGGGGGGGGGTGGGGGGGGGGGGGGGTGGGGGGGGGGGGGGGTGGGGGGGGGGGGGGGTGGGGGGGGGGGGGGGTGGGGGGGGGGGGGGGTGGGGGGGGGGGGGGGTGGGGGGGGGGGGGGGTGGGGGGGGGGGGGGGTGGGGGGGGGGGGGGGTGGGGGGGGGGGGGGGTGGGGGGGGGGGGGGGTGGGGGGGGGGGGGGGTGGGGGGGGGGGGGGGTGGGGGGGGGGGGGGGTGGGGGGGGGGGGGGGTGGGGGGGGGGGGGGGTGGGGGGGGGGGGGGGTGGGGGGGGGGGGGGGTGGGGGGGGGGGGGGGTGGGGGGGGGGGGGGGTGGGGGGGGGGGGGGGTGGGGGGGGGGGGGGGTGGGGGGGGGGGGGGGTGGGGGGGGGGGGGGGTGGGGGGGGGGGGGGGTGGGGGGGGGGGGGGGTGGGGGGGGGGGGGGGTGGGGGGGGGGGGGGGTGGGGGGGGGGGGGGGTGGGGGGGGGGGGGGGTGGGGGGGGGGGGGGGTGGGGGGGGGGGGGGGTGGGGGGGGGGGGGGGTGGGGGGGGGGGGGGGTGGGGGGGGGGGGGGGTGGGGGGGGGGGGGGGTGGGGGGGGGGGGGGGTGGGGGGGGGGGGGGGTGGGGGGGGGGGGGGGTGGGGGGGGGGGGGGGTGGGGGGGGGGGGGGGTGGGGGGGGGGGGGGGTGGGGGGGGGGGGGGGTGGGGGGGGGGGGGGGTGGGGGGGGGGGGGGGTGGGGGGGGGGGGGGGTGGGGGGGGGGGGGGGTGGGGGGGGGGGGGGGTGGGGGGGGGGGGGGGTGGGGGGGGGGGGGGGTGGGGGGGGGGGGGGGTGGGGGGGGGGGGGGGTGGGGGGGGGGGGGGGTGGGGGGGGGGGGGGGTGGGGGGGGGGGGGGGTGGGGGGGGGGGGGGGTGGGGGGGGGGGGGGGTGGGGGGGGGGGGGGGTGGGGGGGGGGGGGGGTGGGGGGGGGGGGGGGTGGGGGGGGGGGGGGGTGGGGGGGGGGGGGGGTGGGGGGGGGGGGGGGTGGGGGGGGGGGGGGGTGGGGGGGGGGGGGGGTGGGGGGGGGGGGGGGTGGGGGGGGGGGGGGGTGGGGGGGGGGGGGGGTGGGGGGGGGGGGGGGTGGGGGGGGGGGGGGGTGGGGGGGGGGGGGGGTGGGGGGGGGGGGGGGTGGGGGGGGGGGGGGGTGGGGGGGGGGGGGGGTGGGGGGGGGGGGGGGTGGGGGGGGGGGGGGGTGGGGGGGGGGGGGGGTGGGGGGGGGGGGGGGTGGGGGGGGGGGGGGGTGGGGGGGGGGGGGGGTGGGGGGGGGGGGGGGTGGGGGGGGGGGGGGGTGGGGGGGGGGGGGGGTGGGGGGGGGGGGGGGTGGGGGGGGGGGGGGGTGGGGGGGGGGGGGGGTGGGGGGGGGGGGGGGTGGGGGGGGGGGGGGGTGGGGGGGGGGGGGGGTGGGGGGGGGGGGGGGTGGGGGGGGGGGGGGGTGGGGGGGGGGGGGGGTGGGGGGGGGGGGGGGTGGGGGGGGGGGGGGGTGGGGGGGGGGGGGGGTGGGGGGGGGGGGGGGTGGGGGGGGGGGGGGGTGGGGGGGGGGGGGGGTGGGGGGGGGGGGGGGTGGGGGGGGGGGGGGGTGGGGGGGGGGGGGGGTGGGGGGGGGGGGGGGTGGGGGGGGGGGGGGGTGGGGGGGGGGGGGGGTGGGGGGGGGGGGGGGTGGGGGGGGGGGGGGGTGGGGGGGGGGGGGGGTGGGGGGGGGGGGGGGTGGGGGGGGGGGGGGGTGGGGGGGGGGGGGGGTGGGGGGGGGGGGGGGTGGGGGGGGGGGGGGGTGGGGGGGGGGGGGGGTGGGGGGGGGGGGGGGTGGGGGGGGGGGGGGGTGGGGGGGGGGGGGGGTGGGGGGGGGGGGGGGTGGGGGGGGGGGGGGGTGGGGGGGGGGGGGGGTGGGGGGGGGGGGGGGTGGGGGGGGGGGGGGGTGGGGGGGGGGGGGGGTGGGGGGGGGGGGGGGTGGGGGGGGGGGGGGGTGGGGGGGGGGGGGGGTGGGGGGGGGGGGGGGTGGGGGGGGGGGGGGGTGGGGGGGGGGGGGGGTGGGGGGGGGGGGGGGTGGGGGGGGGGGGGGGTGGGGGGGGGGGGGGGTGGGGGGGGGGGGGGGTGGGGGGGGGGGGGGGTGGGGGGGGGGGGGGGTGGGGGGGGGGGGGGGTGGGGGGGGGGGGGGGTGGGGGGGGGGGGGGGTGGGGGGGGGGGGGGGTGGGGGGGGGGGGGGGTGGGGGGGGGGGGGGGTGGGGGGGGGGGGGGGTGGGGGGGGGGGGGGGTGGGGGGGGGGGGGGGTGGGGGGGGGGGGGGGTGGGGGGGGGGGGGGGTGGGGGGGGGGGGGGGTGGGGGGGGGGGGGGGTGGGGGGGGGGGGGGGTGGGGGGGGGGGGGGGTGGGGGGGGGGGGGGGTGGGGGGGGGGGGGGGTGGGGGGGGGGGGGGGTGGGGGGGGGGGGGGGTGGGGGGGGGGGGGGGTGGGGGGGGGGGGGGGTGGGGGGGGGGGGGGGTGGGGGGGGGGGGGGGTGGGGGGGGGGGGGGGTGGGGGGGGGGGGGGGTGGGGGGGGGGGGGGGTGGGGGGGGGGGGGGGTGGGGGGGGGGGGGGGTGGGGGGGGGGGGGGGTGGGGGGGGGGGGGGGTGGGGGGGGGGGGGGGTGGGGGGGGGGGGGGGTGGGGGGGGGGGGGGGTGGGGGGGGGGGGGGGTGGGGGGGGGGGGGGGTGGGGGGGGGGGGGGGTGGGGGGGGGGGGGGGTGGGGGGGGGGGGGGGTGGGGGGGGGGGGGGGTGGGGGGGGGGGGGGGTGGGGGGGGGGGGGGGTGGGGGGGGGGGGGGGTGGGGGGGGGGGGGGGTGGGGGGGGGGGGGGGTGGGGGGGGGGGGGGGTGGGGGGGGGGGGGGGTGGGGGGGGGGGGGGGTGGGGGGGGGGGGGGGTGGGGGGGGGGGGGGGTGGGGGGGGGGGGGGGTGGGGGGGGGGGGGGGTGGGGGGGGGGGGGGGTGGGGGGGGGGGGGGGTGGGGGGGGGGGGGGGTGGGGGGGGGGGGGGGTGGGGGGGGGGGGGGGTGGGGGGGGGGGGGGGTGGGGGGGGGGGGGGGTGGGGGGGGGGGGGGGTGGGGGGGGGGGGGGGTGGGGGGGGGGGGGGGTGGGGGGGGGGGGGGGTGGGGGGGGGGGGGGGTGGGGGGGGGGGGGGGTGGGGGGGGGGGGGGGTGGGGGGGGGGGGGGGTGGGGGGGGGGGGGGGTGGGGGGGGGGGGGGGTGGGGGGGGGGGGGGGTGGGGGGGGGGGGGGGTGGGGGGGGGGGGGGGTGGGGGGGGGGGGGGGTGGGGGGGGGGGGGGGTGGGGGGGGGGGGGGGTGGGGGGGGGGGGGGGTGGGGGGGGGGGGGGGTGGGGGGGGGGGGGGGTGGGGGGGGGGGGGGGTGGGGGGGGGGGGGGGTGGGGGGGGGGGGGGGTGGGGGGGGGGGGGGGTGGGGGGGGGGGGGGGTGGGGGGGGGGGGGGGTGGGGGGGGGGGGGGGTGGGGGGGGGGGGGGGTGGGGGGGGGGGGGGGTGGGGGGGGGGGGGGGTGGGGGGGGGGGGGGGTGGGGGGGGGGGGGGGTGGGGGGGGGGGGGGGTGGGGGGGGGGGGGGGTGGGGGGGGGGGGGGGTGGGGGGGGGGGGGGGTGGGGGGGGGGGGGGGTGGGGGGGGGGGGGGGTGGGGGGGGGGGGGGGTGGGGGGGGGGGGGGGTGGGGGGGGGGGGGGGTGGGGGGGGGGGGGGGTGGGGGGGGGGGGGGGTGGGGGGGGGGGGGGGTGGGGGGGGGGGGGGGTGGGGGGGGGGGGGGGTGGGGGGGGGGGGGGGTGGGGGGGGGGGGGGGTGGGGGGGGGGGGGGGTGGGGGGGGGGGGGGGTGGGGGGGGGGGGGGGTGGGGGGGGGGGGGGGTGGGGGGGGGGGGGGGTGGGGGGGGGGGGGGGTGGGGGGGGGGGGGGGTGGGGGGGGGGGGGGGTGGGGGGGGGGGGGGGTGGGGGGGGGGGGGGGTGGGGGGGGGGGGGGGTGGGGGGGGGGGGGGGTGGGGGGGGGGGGGGGTGGGGGGGGGGGGGGGTGGGGGGGGGGGGGGGTGGGGGGGGGGGGGGGTGGGGGGGGGGGGGGGTGGGGGGGGGGGGGGGTGGGGGGGGGGGGGGGTGGGGGGGGGGGGGGGTGGGGGGGGGGGGGGGTGGGGGGGGGGGGGGGTGGGGGGGGGGGGGGGTGGGGGGGGGGGGGGGTGGGGGGGGGGGGGGGTGGGGGGGGGGGGGGGTGGGGGGGGGGGGGGGTGGGGGGGGGGGGGGGTGGGGGGGGGGGGGGGTGGGGGGGGGGGGGGGTGGGGGGGGGGGGGGGTGGGGGGGGGGGGGGGTGGGGGGGGGGGGGGGTGGGGGGGGGGGGGGGTGGGGGGGGGGGGGGGTGGGGGGGGGGGGGGGTGGGGGGGGGGGGGGGTGGGGGGGGGGGGGGGTGGGGGGGGGGGGGGGTGGGGGGGGGGGGGGGTGGGGGGGGGGGGGGGTGGGGGGGGGGGGGGGTGGGGGGGGGGGGGGGTGGGGGGGGGGGGGGGTGGGGGGGGGGGGGGGTGGGGGGGGGGGGGGGTGGGGGGGGGGGGGGGTGGGGGGGGGGGGGGGTGGGGGGGGGGGGGGGTGGGGGGGGGGGGGGGTGGGGGGGGGGGGGGGTGGGGGGGGGGGGGGGTGGGGGGGGGGGGGGGTGGGGGGGGGGGGGGGTGGGGGGGGGGGGGGGTGGGGGGGGGGGGGGGTGGGGGGGGGGGGGGGTGGGGGGGGGGGGGGGTGGGGGGGGGGGGGGGTGGGGGGGGGGGGGGGTGGGGGGGGGGGGGGGTGGGGGGGGGGGGGGGTGGGGGGGGGGGGGGGTGGGGGGGGGGGGGGGTGGGGGGGGGGGGGGGTGGGGGGGGGGGGGGGTGGGGGGGGGGGGGGGTGGGGGGGGGGGGGGGTGGGGGGGGGGGGGGGTGGGGGGGGGGGGGGGTGGGGGGGGGGGGGGGTGGGGGGGGGGGGGGGTGGGGGGGGGGGGGGGTGGGGGGGGGGGGGGGTGGGGGGGGGGGGGGGTGGGGGGGGGGGGGGGTGGGGGGGGGGGGGGGTGGGGGGGGGGGGGGGTGGGGGGGGGGGGGGGTGGGGGGGGGGGGGGGTGGGGGGGGGGGGGGGTGGGGGGGGGGGGGGGTGGGGGGGGGGGGGGGTGGGGGGGGGGGGGGGTGGGGGGGGGGGGGGGTGGGGGGGGGGGGGGGTGGGGGGGGGGGGGGGTGGGGGGGGGGGGGGGTGGGGGGGGGGGGGGGTGGGGGGGGGGGGGGGTGGGGGGGGGGGGGGGTGGGGGGGGGGGGGGGTGGGGGGGGGGGGGGGTGGGGGGGGGGGGGGGTGGGGGGGGGGGGGGGTGGGGGGGGGGGGGGGTGGGGGGGGGGGGGGGTGGGGGGGGGGGGGGGTGGGGGGGGGGGGGGGTGGGGGGGGGGGGGGGTGGGGGGGGGGGGGGGTGGGGGGGGGGGGGGGTGGGGGGGGGGGGGGGTGGGGGGGGGGGGGGGTGGGGGGGGGGGGGGGTGGGGGGGGGGGGGGGTGGGGGGGGGGGGGGGTGGGGGGGGGGGGGGGTGGGGGGGGGGGGGGGTGGGGGGGGGGGGGGGTGGGGGGGGGGGGGGGTGGGGGGGGGGGGGGGTGGGGGGGGGGGGGGGTGGGGGGGGGGGGGGGTGGGGGGGGGGGGGGGTGGGGGGGGGGGGGGGTGGGGGGGGGGGGGGGTGGGGGGGGGGGGGGGTGGGGGGGGGGGGGGGTGGGGGGGGGGGGGGGTGGGGGGGGGGGGGGGTGGGGGGGGGGGGGGGTGGGGGGGGGGGGGGGTGGGGGGGGGGGGGGGTGGGGGGGGGGGGGGGTGGGGGGGGGGGGGGGTGGGGGGGGGGGGGGGTGGGGGGGGGGGGGGGTGGGGGGGGGGGGGGGTGGGGGGGGGGGGGGGTGGGGGGGGGGGGGGGTGGGGGGGGGGGGGGGTGGGGGGGGGGGGGGGTGGGGGGGGGGGGGGGTGGGGGGGGGGGGGGGTGGGGGGGGGGGGGGGTGGGGGGGGGGGGGGGTGGGGGGGGGGGGGGGTGGGGGGGGGGGGGGGTGGGGGGGGGGGGGGGTGGGGGGGGGGGGGGGTGGGGGGGGGGGGGGGTGGGGGGGGGGGGGGGTGGGGGGGGGGGGGGGTGGGGGGGGGGGGGGGTGGGGGGGGGGGGGGGTGGGGGGGGGGGGGGGTGGGGGGGGGGGGGGGTGGGGGGGGGGGGGGGTGGGGGGGGGGGGGGGTGGGGGGGGGGGGGGGTGGGGGGGGGGGGGGGTGGGGGGGGGGGGGGGTGGGGGGGGGGGGGGGTGGGGGGGGGGGGGGGTGGGGGGGGGGGGGGGTGGGGGGGGGGGGGGGTGGGGGGGGGGGGGGGTGGGGGGGGGGGGGGGTGGGGGGGGGGGGGGGTGGGGGGGGGGGGGGGTGGGGGGGGGGGGGGGTGGGGGGGGGGGGGGGTGGGGGGGGGGGGGGGTGGGGGGGGGGGGGGGTGGGGGGGGGGGGGGGTGGGGGGGGGGGGGGGTGGGGGGGGGGGGGGGTGGGGGGGGGGGGGGGTGGGGGGGGGGGGGGGTGGGGGGGGGGGGGGGTGGGGGGGGGGGGGGGTGGGGGGGGGGGGGGGTGGGGGGGGGGGGGGGTGGGGGGGGGGGGGGGTGGGGGGGGGGGGGGGTGGGGGGGGGGGGGGGTGGGGGGGGGGGGGGGTGGGGGGGGGGGGGGGTGGGGGGGGGGGGGGGTGGGGGGGGGGGGGGGTGGGGGGGGGGGGGGGTGGGGGGGGGGGGGGGTGGGGGGGGGGGGGGGTGGGGGGGGGGGGGGGTGGGGGGGGGGGGGGGTGGGGGGGGGGGGGGGTGGGGGGGGGGGGGGGTGGGGGGGGGGGGGGGTGGGGGGGGGGGGGGGTGGGGGGGGGGGGGGGTGGGGGGGGGGGGGGGTGGGGGGGGGGGGGGGTGGGGGGGGGGGGGGGTGGGGGGGGGGGGGGGTGGGGGGGGGGGGGGGTGGGGGGGGGGGGGGGTGGGGGGGGGGGGGGGTGGGGGGGGGGGGGGGTGGGGGGGGGGGGGGGTGGGGGGGGGGGGGGGTGGGGGGGGGGGGGGGTGGGGGGGGGGGGGGGTGGGGGGGGGGGGGGGTGGGGGGGGGGGGGGGTGGGGGGGGGGGGGGGTGGGGGGGGGGGGGGGTGGGGGGGGGGGGGGGTGGGGGGGGGGGGGGGTGGGGGGGGGGGGGGGTGGGGGGGGGGGGGGGTGGGGGGGGGGGGGGGTGGGGGGGGGGGGGGGTGGGGGGGGGGGGGGGTGGGGGGGGGGGGGGGTGGGGGGGGGGGGGGGTGGGGGGGGGGGGGGGTGGGGGGGGGGGGGGGTGGGGGGGGGGGGGGGTGGGGGGGGGGGGGGGTGGGGGGGGGGGGGGGTGGGGGGGGGGGGGGGTGGGGGGGGGGGGGGGTGGGGGGGGGGGGGGGTGGGGGGGGGGGGGGGTGGGGGGGGGGGGGGGTGGGGGGGGGGGGGGGTGGGGGGGGGGGGGGGTGGGGGGGGGGGGGGGTGGGGGGGGGGGGGGGTGGGGGGGGGGGGGGGTGGGGGGGGGGGGGGGTGGGGGGGGGGGGGGGTGGGGGGGGGGGGGGGTGGGGGGGGGGGGGGGTGGGGGGGGGGGGGGGTGGGGGGGGGGGGGGGTGGGGGGGGGGGGGGGTGGGGGGGGGGGGGGGTGGGGGGGGGGGGGGGTGGGGGGGGGGGGGGGTGGGGGGGGGGGGGGGTGGGGGGGGGGGGGGGTGGGGGGGGGGGGGGGTGGGGGGGGGGGGGGGTGGGGGGGGGGGGGGGTGGGGGGGGGGGGGGGTGGGGGGGGGGGGGGGTGGGGGGGGGGGGGGGTGGGGGGGGGGGGGGGTGGGGGGGGGGGGGGGTGGGGGGGGGGGGGGGTGGGGGGGGGGGGGGGTGGGGGGGGGGGGGGGTGGGGGGGGGGGGGGGTGGGGGGGGGGGGGGGTGGGGGGGGGGGGGGGTGGGGGGGGGGGGGGGTGGGGGGGGGGGGGGGTGGGGGGGGGGGGGGGTGGGGGGGGGGGGGGGTGGGGGGGGGGGGGGGTGGGGGGGGGGGGGGGTGGGGGGGGGGGGGGGTGGGGGGGGGGGGGGGTGGGGGGGGGGGGGGGTGGGGGGGGGGGGGGGTGGGGGGGGGGGGGGGTGGGGGGGGGGGGGGGTGGGGGGGGGGGGGGGTGGGGGGGGGGGGGGGTGGGGGGGGGGGGGGGTGGGGGGGGGGGGGGGTGGGGGGGGGGGGGGGTGGGGGGGGGGGGGGGTGGGGGGGGGGGGGGGTGGGGGGGGGGGGGGGTGGGGGGGGGGGGGGGTGGGGGGGGGGGGGGGTGGGGGGGGGGGGGGGTGGGGGGGGGGGGGGGTGGGGGGGGGGGGGGGTGGGGGGGGGGGGGGGTGGGGGGGGGGGGGGGTGGGGGGGGGGGGGGGTGGGGGGGGGGGGGGGTGGGGGGGGGGGGGGGTGGGGGGGGGGGGGGGTGGGGGGGGGGGGGGGTGGGGGGGGGGGGGGGTGGGGGGGGGGGGGGGTGGGGGGGGGGGGGGGTGGGGGGGGGGGGGGGTGGGGGGGGGGGGGGGTGGGGGGGGGGGGGGGTGGGGGGGGGGGGGGGTGGGGGGGGGGGGGGGTGGGGGGGGGGGGGGGTGGGGGGGGGGGGGGGTGGGGGGGGGGGGGGGTGGGGGGGGGGGGGGGTGGGGGGGGGGGGGGGTGGGGGGGGGGGGGGGTGGGGGGGGGGGGGGGTGGGGGGGGGGGGGGGTGGGGGGGGGGGGGGGTGGGGGGGGGGGGGGGTGGGGGGGGGGGGGGGTGGGGGGGGGGGGGGGTGGGGGGGGGGGGGGGTGGGGGGGGGGGGGGGTGGGGGGGGGGGGGGGTGGGGGGGGGGGGGGGTGGGGGGGGGGGGGGGTGGGGGGGGGGGGGGGTGGGGGGGGGGGGGGGTGGGGGGGGGGGGGGGTGGGGGGGGGGGGGGGTGGGGGGGGGGGGGGGTGGGGGGGGGGGGGGGTGGGGGGGGGGGGGGGTGGGGGGGGGGGGGGGTGGGGGGGGGGGGGGGTGGGGGGGGGGGGGGGTGGGGGGGGGGGGGGGTGGGGGGGGGGGGGGGTGGGGGGGGGGGGGGGTGGGGGGGGGGGGGGGTGGGGGGGGGGGGGGGTGGGGGGGGGGGGGGGTGGGGGGGGGGGGGGGTGGGGGGGGGGGGGGGTGGGGGGGGGGGGGGGTGGGGGGGGGGGGGGGTGGGGGGGGGGGGGGGTGGGGGGGGGGGGGGGTGGGGGGGGGGGGGGGTGGGGGGGGGGGGGGGTGGGGGGGGGGGGGGGTGGGGGGGGGGGGGGGTGGGGGGGGGGGGGGGTGGGGGGGGGGGGGGGTGGGGGGGGGGGGGGGTGGGGGGGGGGGGGGGTGGGGGGGGGGGGGGGTGGGGGGGGGGGGGGGTGGGGGGGGGGGGGGGTGGGGGGGGGGGGGGGTGGGGGGGGGGGGGGGTGGGGGGGGGGGGGGGTGGGGGGGGGGGGGGGTGGGGGGGGGGGGGGGTGGGGGGGGGGGGGGGTGGGGGGGGGGGGGGGTGGGGGGGGGGGGGGGTGGGGGGGGGGGGGGGTGGGGGGGGGGGGGGGTGGGGGGGGGGGGGGGTGGGGGGGGGGGGGGGTGGGGGGGGGGGGGGGTGGGGGGGGGGGGGGGTGGGGGGGGGGGGGGGTGGGGGGGGGGGGGGGTGGGGGGGGGGGGGGGTGGGGGGGGGGGGGGGTGGGGGGGGGGGGGGGTGGGGGGGGGGGGGGGTGGGGGGGGGGGGGGGTGGGGGGGGGGGGGGGTGGGGGGGGGGGGGGGTGGGGGGGGGGGGGGGTGGGGGGGGGGGGGGGTGGGGGGGGGGGGGGGTGGGGGGGGGGGGGGGTGGGGGGGGGGGGGGGTGGGGGGGGGGGGGGGTGGGGGGGGGGGGGGGTGGGGGGGGGGGGGGGTGGGGGGGGGGGGGGGTGGGGGGGGGGGGGGGTGGGGGGGGGGGGGGGTGGGGGGGGGGGGGGGTGGGGGGGGGGGGGGGTGGGGGGGGGGGGGGGTGGGGGGGGGGGGGGGTGGGGGGGGGGGGGGGTGGGGGGGGGGGGGGGTGGGGGGGGGGGGGGGTGGGGGGGGGGGGGGGTGGGGGGGGGGGGGGGTGGGGGGGGGGGGGGGTGGGGGGGGGGGGGGGTGGGGGGGGGGGGGGGTGGGGGGGGGGGGGGGTGGGGGGGGGGGGGGGTGGGGGGGGGGGGGGGTGGGGGGGGGGGGGGGTGGGGGGGGGGGGGGGTGGGGGGGGGGGGGGGTGGGGGGGGGGGGGGGTGGGGGGGGGGGGGGGTGGGGGGGGGGGGGGGTGGGGGGGGGGGGGGGTGGGGGGGGGGGGGGGTGGGGGGGGGGGGGGGTGGGGGGGGGGGGGGGTGGGGGGGGGGGGGGGTGGGGGGGGGGGGGGGTGGGGGGGGGGGGGGGTGGGGGGGGGGGGGGGTGGGGGGGGGGGGGGGTGGGGGGGGGGGGGGGTGGGGGGGGGGGGGGGTGGGGGGGGGGGGGGGTGGGGGGGGGGGGGGGTGGGGGGGGGGGGGGGTGGGGGGGGGGGGGGGTGGGGGGGGGGGGGGGTGGGGGGGGGGGGGGGTGGGGGGGGGGGGGGGTGGGGGGGGGGGGGGGTGGGGGGGGGGGGGGGTGGGGGGGGGGGGGGGTGGGGGGGGGGGGGGGTGGGGGGGGGGGGGGGTGGGGGGGGGGGGGGGTGGGGGGGGGGGGGGGTGGGGGGGGGGGGGGGTGGGGGGGGGGGGGGGTGGGGGGGGGGGGGGGTGGGGGGGGGGGGGGGTGGGGGGGGGGGGGGGTGGGGGGGGGGGGGGGTGGGGGGGGGGGGGGGTGGGGGGGGGGGGGGGTGGGGGGGGGGGGGGGTGGGGGGGGGGGGGGGTGGGGGGGGGGGGGGGTGGGGGGGGGGGGGGGTGGGGGGGGGGGGGGGTGGGGGGGGGGGGGGGTGGGGGGGGGGGGGGGTGGGGGGGGGGGGGGGTGGGGGGGGGGGGGGGTGGGGGGGGGGGGGGGTGGGGGGGGGGGGGGGTGGGGGGGGGGGGGGGTGGGGGGGGGGGGGGGTGGGGGGGGGGGGGGGTGGGGGGGGGGGGGGGTGGGGGGGGGGGGGGGTGGGGGGGGGGGGGGGTGGGGGGGGGGGGGGGTGGGGGGGGGGGGGGGTGGGGGGGGGGGGGGGTGGGGGGGGGGGGGGGTGGGGGGGGGGGGGGGTGGGGGGGGGGGGGGGTGGGGGGGGGGGGGGGTGGGGGGGGGGGGGGGTGGGGGGGGGGGGGGGTGGGGGGGGGGGGGGGTGGGGGGGGGGGGGGGTGGGGGGGGGGGGGGGTGGGGGGGGGGGGGGGTGGGGGGGGGGGGGGGTGGGGGGGGGGGGGGGTGGGGGGGGGGGGGGGTGGGGGGGGGGGGGGGTGGGGGGGGGGGGGGGTGGGGGGGGGGGGGGGTGGGGGGGGGGGGGGGTGGGGGGGGGGGGGGGTGGGGGGGGGGGGGGGTGGGGGGGGGGGGGGGTGGGGGGGGGGGGGGGTGGGGGGGGGGGGGGGTGGGGGGGGGGGGGGGTGGGGGGGGGGGGGGGTGGGGGGGGGGGGGGGTGGGGGGGGGGGGGGGTGGGGGGGGGGGGGGGTGGGGGGGGGGGGGGGTGGGGGGGGGGGGGGGTGGGGGGGGGGGGGGGTGGGGGGGGGGGGGGGTGGGGGGGGGGGGGGGTGGGGGGGGGGGGGGGTGGGGGGGGGGGGGGGTGGGGGGGGGGGGGGGTGGGGGGGGGGGGGGGTGGGGGGGGGGGGGGGTGGGGGGGGGGGGGGGTGGGGGGGGGGGGGGGTGGGGGGGGGGGGGGGTGGGGGGGGGGGGGGGTGGGGGGGGGGGGGGGTGGGGGGGGGGGGGGGTGGGGGGGGGGGGGGGTGGGGGGGGGGGGGGGTGGGGGGGGGGGGGGGTGGGGGGGGGGGGGGGTGGGGGGGGGGGGGGGTGGGGGGGGGGGGGGGTGGGGGGGGGGGGGGGTGGGGGGGGGGGGGGGTGGGGGGGGGGGGGGGTGGGGGGGGGGGGGGGTGGGGGGGGGGGGGGGTGGGGGGGGGGGGGGGTGGGGGGGGGGGGGGGTGGGGGGGGGGGGGGGTGGGGGGGGGGGGGGGTGGGGGGGGGGGGGGGTGGGGGGGGGGGGGGGTGGGGGGGGGGGGGGGTGGGGGGGGGGGGGGGTGGGGGGGGGGGGGGGTGGGGGGGGGGGGGGGTGGGGGGGGGGGGGGGTGGGGGGGGGGGGGGGTGGGGGGGGGGGGGGGTGGGGGGGGGGGGGGGTGGGGGGGGGGGGGGGTGGGGGGGGGGGGGGGTGGGGGGGGGGGGGGGTGGGGGGGGGGGGGGGTGGGGGGGGGGGGGGGTGGGGGGGGGGGGGGGTGGGGGGGGGGGGGGGTGGGGGGGGGGGGGGGTGGGGGGGGGGGGGGGTGGGGGGGGGGGGGGGTGGGGGGGGGGGGGGGTGGGGGGGGGGGGGGGTGGGGGGGGGGGGGGGTGGGGGGGGGGGGGGGTGGGGGGGGGGGGGGGTGGGGGGGGGGGGGGGTGGGGGGGGGGGGGGGTGGGGGGGGGGGGGGGTGGGGGGGGGGGGGGGTGGGGGGGGGGGGGGGTGGGGGGGGGGGGGGGTGTTTTGCCCTCTAGCCTTTTGTAGACACTATCACTTATCACATTGCTATGTTCCTCACTTGTATGTGGTTTCAGCTTTTGCTATATCAACATACTCTCAGGTATAAGGTGGCTGCCAGGGCCCAGGGCTGCTAGGAGGGCTGTCGTTGCCAAAACGCCTTCCTGCTCTCTTGCTGGCACTCTTCTACTCATGTTCACAGCTGCACACACTTCTCTGTGTCACAGTCACCATGGGAAGAGGTGTGGGTGGAAGAGTTGACTGGGAGCATGTGGAAGATCTGTCAAGCAGACTGGGGAAAGACACCCAAGCAGGTAGGAGACAAAAGGATGGCTGGGAGGGAGGGAATGGGGGTGTGCTCAGAGTCAAATGGCAGAAGTAGTAGTAGTAGTAGTAGTAGTAGTAGTAGTAGTAGTAGTAGTAGTGGAGGAGGAGGAGGAGGAGGAGGAGGAGGAGGAGGAGTTTGGATTTATATCCCACCTTTCTCTCCTGTAAGGAGACTCAAGATGGCTTACAAACTCCTTTCCCTTCACCCTTCACAACAAACACCCTGTGAGGTAGGTGGGCCTAAGAGAGCTCCAAAGAACTGTGACTAGCCCAAGGTCACCCAACTGGCATGTGTTGGAGTGCACAGGCTAATCTAGCTCCCCAGATAAGCCTTCACAGCTCAAGTGGCAGAGTGGGGAATCAAACCCAGTTCTCCAGATTAGTGCACCTGCTCTTAACCACGACACCCCTGCTGCTTAGGGATGGAACCTGGGAACAGCTTGGTTTGGAAGGGGAGGGACATTAGCAGGATATAATGTAGGCTGACCAGACATCCCGCTTTTGGCGGGACAGTCCCGCCTTGAAACAACTTTTTTCAAGTGTTCCGGGTTTTGGAAGGCAGCTGCACTGCCTTCCTGGAAACAAGACAGTCTGACAACCTCCAGCGTGGCCATGGGAAGGCATACGGCCGTAGCCGATCCCGGTTCTGAAAGGGTGACCATCTGGTCACCTTAATATAATGTCATGGAATATGTACTTCAAGGCGGCCATTTTCTCCAGGCAAACTGGTCTTGGTTGCCTGAAGATCAACTGTAATAGCAGGAAATCTTCACTTGCGGACTGGCAGCCCTAGGGGGTCAGAAAGAGCAGGCAGCTTCCTTCCCTCCCTTGTGGGGTGCGGCAGATGCCGAATCGCTGCCTGAAAGTCTTGGGGAGGGGCCATTTTCCAGAGCCATTTTTCCCATGCCAGGCCACCTTGCATGCTACTCACCATTTCGCCATGGGTTACACTGAGGTATCTGGCAAGTGTGGACACTGCCCTTCTTGGGGTTGCCAGCTTTCCATATAGCCCCACACCAGGTCGACTTGCCACAATGAACTTCAGAGAGGGAAGGAAAATCCAAGTTGAATTCTGCCCATCTGACATTTTCAAAAATGAAAGAAAGAAAGAAAGAAAGAAAGAAAGAAAGAAAGAAAGAAAGAAAGAAAGAAAGAAAGAAAGAAAGAAAGAAAGAAAGAAAGAAAGAAAGAAAGAAAGAAAGAAAGAAAGAAAGAAAGAAAGAAAGAAAGAAAGAAAGAAAGAAAGAAAGAAGGATGGATGGATGGATGGATGGATGGATGGATGGATGGATGGATGGATGGATGGATGGATGGATGGATGGATGGATGGATGGATGGATGGATGGATGGATGGATGGATGGATGGATGGATGGATGGATGGATGGATGGATGGATGGATGGATGGATGGATGGATGGATGATTGATTGATTGATTTTGGGAGCTTTGGTAACTAGAAGTCTGTTTTGAAGACTATCACATCAACACAACAACAACAACAACAACAACAACAACAACAACATCACACAGTCCTAGATGTTTGGGAAGTGTCCGACGTGTGATGTAATACAAAATCCAGCATATTGATCTTGTTTGCTGTGTATAACTGTTTTTGTATCAATATTATAATAATAATAATAATAATAATAATAATAATAATAATAATAATAATAATAATAATAATAATAATAATAATAATAATAATAATAAACAACTCAGGGTGAGAGAAGATCCCTCTTTTTATTTCACGCATCAAAAGATTTTCCACTAGACTAGGACTTTTTCTAATATATATATATATATATTCCTATGATCACAAATTCCTTGCTCTGTGTGTGTGCATTTGCACAGAAATGTGTACAATGCACAGAAATGTGGCGTGGGATTTTCCGAGCACCTTATTACACCAAAGGGTGGGGAGCAGACAGCACCAGTTTTCTTCGAACACAGATGTTTACCCTCTAACATTCCCCTTTTAGCCACAATGCCAATAAGAGAGGGGTGTGTGGAAAACACCCAGAAGCATTATAAATGAAGTGACCTAATTGGAATGGCGAAAAGGCAAGGTTGCTCTTCTAAACCAGCCACCCCCCCCCCACACACACACAAAACACATTTTTTAAAAATGAAAAGGGCAAGAAACATTGACTATTTCTGGCTGAAGAAACTATGCGGATGTGATTGTCTACGACTGGCCATCTCACGCTGTGACAGGAGGAGCTGATGGCGTGGTTGTGTATTGTTTGAGCGCTGAAAATTTCAGGGGAAGGCACAGAGGCCGAATTGCTGTCGAATCAAGCCAGCGGTCCATCACGTTTGGTTCTTGCCTTCAGCAATGACGAATGCCCTGGCGCTCCAATGGAAGGAAGCCCACAGTACCCACAATGCACCAAGCCATTTCTGCACATGGCAAAAATTCTCCTAGGCCCCTTCAGGCAATTAGTTGACATAAGAACATGGACTGATCCCCCCGCCCACCCCCCGCCCTTCTCTGTGAATATAATGGAGAGGGTCAGAAGAAATATTTATAAATATCTAACATTTGTTCAGAACGGATCAGGGGACGAGGCATATTTTACGCATCATCAAGGGAGTTTAATTCCCTTTGACATTGTTTAACACCCTTTTATCCCTCCACCGGCACCGGCATAGAAAGAACTTGTTGGCTTCATCGAGAACAGTATGATTTTGCTTCATGTGAAGGGTTCGGTTTAGGCACGGCTTATATTTTAAAAGCGACGTGCTAGCGGTTTAACAAAAAGGCTGAGAAGCATGTCTGAGTTCAGTTTGGAGTCAGAAAAGACCAAATGAGAAGGTTAGTTGCACTTTAATGTTTCCAGATGACCAGGACAAAAAACAACAACCAGGCCTGATCTACAGGTTGTACCGAGGTGTCATTTGTTTTTTTTGGGGGGGGAGGGGGTGTATTGTTGTTATTTTTCCATTGCATATCTTTTTGATTCCACCTTTCCTCCCAGAAGCGTAGAGTGGCATTCCTTATTTCCCTCTGCATCTGTTTTGTTCTCACAACGATCCTGTGAGGTAGGTTAAGCTGAGAGGAACAGGTCACCATTAATTCCCGTGTATGTCATGACATGCTGTTGGTTTGAAGCTGCGTCTCTCAGATCTTAGTGTGACATTCTAAGGCCTAAAGCACGGTGATTCTTATCTGCTTTAAACATTTTCCTTTTGCTTGTCCCTGTTATTGGCGTTCTAATTTTATGATATTTAGTCCGTTTACATTCAGTAGAACCAGACGTTACACCCAAAATTTGCTAATTTTCAGCAGTGGGGAAAAAGTAAAGAAAATGGCACAAAACTAACCCTTCAGGAGCAACTGGGCTGGGACCCAGCCATAAGCTCACCAGGCCTGCCAGGCACCCCTCGGCCCAGCCCCGCCAGGCTGCCCGGGACTGCTGGTGCATGTGTTGCTCCAGGCGCCATTTTCCCAGGTATGCCTCTTCATCTTATGGATATGACATGCATGTGACTGTGAAAGTTTATGGTAGTGTAACCCCTATGCTCAGAATGGGTTGACCCAGAAAGGGGTGGGGACTCAAAGCAGCAAGAGGCTGCAGCAGACCTCATGTAGTTTGGAGGAGACAAGGCAACCAGACTCGGACCTTGGTTTGTATAAGCCCTTAACACCTTGTTAAGGTAACTGCAATGTTGTTGGGAACTACTGGGAAGGTAGTTTGTTTTTGCTATGTTGTAAATGTTGGAGTTTATTGTTTCAGGGTTTCTTTTTTGTGTTTGTAATGGGTGAGAGTTTTCCTGGAAACCTTCATCATGTTGAATCCTGTTCACCAAGCCCTTGGAGTCTTCAGGAGCCAACCCACTTGCAGGAAGAATTGGACTTGGCAGTATCAGTAGACTGGAAATATAAGGACTTGAAAATGCAACCTGAACAGGACCTTGAAGTGTGATGTTAAATGTTGATGTTTCATGTTGTATGTTAAGAAAGTAAACCATTTTGTTTTTAAAATTTGTTGTTGCAAACTCATTCCAGGTTCTGCCCCACAGAACCCACAGATAGAGGTTACAGTAGCAGTGTTGGAAGGATGCCTGCTTGACCCAGGGGCAAAGCAAACAGGACGGAAGCCCCCAGAGATTCTCCTCAATTCCTACCGGGAGCCTGCTGCAGGCCTGCCAACGTGGTCCAATGGGGGGGCACCCAGGGTCTACTGACCCCCCATGTCCCTCTGGCAGATACACTACTGATAAGATGTTAGAGGAGATCTTGGATATTCATTGGAGCACTGTTATGGGTGGGGCGGTCATTTTGTTTTGTCAGCTGGCTGGTATCTGACCCTTCGGGCCCAGCCGCTCTGCAAACAAACTTGGTACCTGCTCATTGCACTTGCAGATCTGCAAAGATTGCTGGCACTTTGTCGTAGGACCGTGGTGGCGAACCTTTCGCACACCAGATGTTATGGACTACAATTCCCATCAACCCCTTCCAGCATGGTCAATTGGCCATCCTAGCAGGGGCTGATGGGAATTGTAGTCCATAACATCTGGAGTGCCAAAGGTTCGCCACCACTGTCGTAGGAGCTAGAACTGAAGGCAAATCGGGTTGCTGAAGCCTGTGTTGGGGAGGAAAGAGACAAGGAGGGAGCAGTGAGAAACAGCTGAAGCTCAGACCCTGGCAAAAACCCACCGCCCTCTCCTCACGCCGGCGAGATTAGAGCAGCGGATTTTTCAAGCAACTAATTTATATGGATATCAAGGATTCGGTTGGCGAATTTAAAAAAAAAGGAGAAGAAAAGAAAGACGCAGCTAGGGGAAAATATGTTGCTCTCCAAATCCCAGCGGTGCGCCACATTCGTTTTACTAGAGAATTTATTCTTTAGTACTTTCATGGATTGACATCAGGGAGGAATTCACATGTCAGGAGAGATAACATCTCTGGGCTGCCAAAGGACTCTATTCAGACATGCATGTTAGTGGGTTGATAACTTATTCTGTATTGCCGAGGACGCAAAGATAGACATTTCTCCTTTTATCTCCATCTCTGCGCTCCCTGCATACTAAAGATATGGCAAAACAGCACGATACATCTTAACTAGCCCTCTCCTAGAGAGGAGAGCTATCCGCCGCCCCCGCCCCGTCCAAGCCAAGAGGTGCAAATGTAAAGGAATAAGATGTCGCCCGGCCTGATAGCAAACATATTATCTGCGCTCGCCTACATAAATTGAGTCTTGGGCGAATGGAGGAGTCAAAACGACACACCGTTTTTTTTTCCTTCTTGAACATTCTCTGCCAGGACCCTTTTAAGATATTTTAGAGCTCCTGGCAAATTCGTGGAGGTCGACTTCACTTGCCCTCACGAGCTGGCCAGATCATATTGGCGAATGGCCAGTTGTGACCACAACTTGTTTGCTGTGTGATCCCTGATTGGATGCGATCACCCATGTGACTGTGTCAAGAAGCACCGCACTCCCTTTCCCTAGCCTTCAGTCTCCTCACTGGGCCTCGATACATTTATTTATTTATTTACATTTGTAACCCGTCCTCCCCTGAAGGGCTCAGGAAAGCATACAACAGACAACACCAACGGAACACAAACACCAGTTCATAAAACGACACAATAACAACTAAATAACAGTTCAATAAAACAACACAAAACTACTCAGATAACACAGATGGCGCCGGACCCACCCTCCTCACTGTGGAGCAGCAGTGGCGTAGTAGTTAAGAGCAGGTGTAGTCTAATCTGAAGGAACCGGGTTTGATTCCCCACTCTGCCGCTTGAGCTGTGAAGGCTTATCTGGGGAATTCAGATTAGCCTGTACACTCCCACACATGCTAGCTGGGTGACCTTGGGCTAGTCACAGCTTCTCGGAGCTCTCCCAGCCCCACCCACCTCACAGGGTGTTTGTTGTGAGGGGGGAAGGGAAAGGAGATTGTAAGCCCCTTTGAGTCTCCTTACAGGAGAGAAGGGGGAGATATAAACCCAACTCTTCTTCTTCTTCTCCTACCACACCCATGAGGTAATAGATGGAATTTGCATAATCACCTGGGGGGGGCAGGTGGAAACACTGGGCGAACAGAACTGTTTTACAGGCCGTGTGAAAACCTTGTAAGTCTTGCAGGGCCCTAACTTCTTTAGAAGAAGAGTTTGGATTTATATCCCCCCTTTCTCTCCTGCAGGAGACTCAAAGGGGCTTACAATCTCCTTGCCCTTCCCCCCTCACAACAAACACCCTGTGAGGTGGGCGGGGCTGAGAGAGCTCCCAGAAGCTGTGACTAGCCCAAGGTCACCCAGCTGGTGTGTGTGGGAGTGTACAGGCTAATCTGAATTCCCCAGATAAGCCTCCACAGCTCAGGCGGCCGAGCTGGGAATCAAACCTGGTTCCTCCAGATTAGATACACGAGCTCTTAACCTCCTATGCCACTGCTGCTAGGAAGCCACCAGATGGGCCAGCCGGATGTTTTTAGGGCCAGGGGCCTCTAACAGGTTCTTCTCCAAGGACCGGAGGGACCTGGCAGGGCAATACAGGGAGATATGCAGGTCCAAGACAGCTCACGGCCTTGAAGGTTAAAACCAATACTTTGAACATGATATGTCATGTCTCACAGCGTCATCCAGTTCATGTCATGGTTATTGATGGGTCACTCATATAACTAGGCTAGAAGGGAAAATTATGCAAACCAACATTACTGGAAAAGTGCTCTTTGGAGTGGGGAGAATCCCATTAGAAATTTCTGGTTGAAAACTGAAGCTGTAGAATAATTTTTGGCAAGGTTTCGCTAAGGGACGTGGGGTTGTCAACTTCCAGGTGAAACTTACAACCTCTCAGAAATACAGACTGTGGAAATAAGTTTCCTGGAGAAAATGGCTGCTTTGGAAGGTGAACGGTATGGCATTATACCCAGGTGAGACCCCCCCTCTCCCCAAATCCTGCTGTCCCCAGAATCCAACTCTCCAGGAAACTCCGAATTCCCTGACCTCTCTAGGGGATGAAAGGGGATGAAGGATCTCCGCTTGAGACTCTGGAAAACTGCTGCCACTTTGAAATGGCAATATTGACCGTGACAGACCAAAGAGTGAGTGTGGACAAACATTGTGATAAGTGGGAATTTAAAATGTTTCACGACTGTTTTAGGTGATTTGAGTAGAAAGGACCTATGTTCTGTGAATTCCAAGTAGACACAGGGCTTCTTTCCTAGGGAATACAAAGTACTGACACCCTTGTTGGGGGGGGGGGGGGGGGCTCCAAGTCTTGAGGGAGGAGATTGGTGGAAATTGGTGAAAACTTGCATATCTGTTTTGGCACCTTTAAAAAATTATATAATTAGAGGCACAGGGTTGACATTTTGCAGTTACATTTTTAAAAAGAAATACACTTGCCATATGCCACAAATTAGGGGTTTTGCTAAGAGCATTCTTTCTTTCTTTCTTTCTTTCTTTCTTTCTTTCTTTCTTTCTTTCTTTCTTTCTTTCTTTCTTTCTTTCTTTCTTTCTTTCTTTCTTTCTTTCTTTCTTTCTTTCTTTCTTATTGATTGATTCAATTTGATTTACGCCCCTCCCTTTCCCAGCAAAGCCATTTGATAGTTCCTACCTGCATCTCATAAAACTCAAACCCAAATCCTGGGAAAGGTCGAAGGGACCCTTTTTTGCAAAAATAAATATTGTTCTCTTTGACACGTCTTGTTTGAGCCATCTTGCCGACTTGTCTGGAGCTCTTTCATTTTGTGGTCTGATGCAATGCTCGGCCCAAGCTGCAGAGTCCTTCGTCTTCCACAGCTGGGCAATATGTGCGCATTCCATCATTTCCAGATGTGCGGTGGTCACGAGATGGCTTTTCAAAGTCACCTAGCATGACTTATGAATCTGGAGCAGTCAAGGCACAGCTTTATGGAGAGCCACGAACGTCTTTGCCGTTCCAAAGCGGCAGAAGCCATTGGAAGGGGGGGTGGAATAACCCCGACTCCTAACTAAAACTTAAATGCTTTTTTTATGGAGAGACTTGAAAACTTCCAAAAATATAAATCTAAAATATTTATATATGGGCTTCCAATGGAACAGACATTATGACCTCACATGTGCCTACAGAATGTCAAGGGTCCCTTTCCGCCCCTTCCGCGGTCCCACCTGGAATGACTTTAGTTTCTCAGCCTGCCTTCAATCCAGACCCAGTTTAGCTTCCCGCTGACTTACGACTCCATCAATCTGAGCAGATATGCGCGGCTCTCCATCCGGGGAAGCAGTTCATCTTGTATATGACGACACCTCTGCCTCTTCTGAAGTTTTCTTTTTGGGAAAAAAACAAAATCAGCAGGACAATCACTTATTCAAACCAGCTTTGTGTAAGCATGAGGTTTTCATTCTGTCAGGTAACTGTTGGTGGCAAGTCCAGAGTGGAACCCTGAATGGTGGATTGTGCACAGTGCATGTATAATGGGCTTTGGTCTATTTTCCTATTTCTTTGGAGCCTATTTTTCTTTTTCCTGTTCACACGTGTGCCCTTCACCTGTCCAGGCAGTGATAGGAACCCACGGAAACAATCCGGGTTGCTTTTGTGCCTTCACACGGAGGCGCTTCTCTTTTTTTTTAAAAAAAAATCCTGCATCACATGCGTAGCTGCGCAGGCCTACAGAGATGAAACCCACGGCCATTCCAATTGTCCCACAAGCTCCCCCAAATAGTTTATATAACATCCTACTGATAGCAGAATTGAGCGGTGCTACTCAGAATAGACAAGTGGTCTTGTACAGCAAACCCCCACCTTCATGAAGAAAAACTCCACACAGCTGTTTCATTCAAAAGAAGGCTTTTACCATTGAGTTGCTCTATGTACAAGAAACTATATACAACGTAGAATAAGCAGGAATATTAAGCAGTCCAACAAAGTGCTTCGCCATGCACTTGTTTCCCTAAGGAACACAGACACAGTACAATGCATGGTTCTACCAATCATTGTAAAGGTCACTGGCATCTCATTATATTTGGCCTGCGTGGAATCCACCAATGCCAGTCCTATATGACCCCCCCCCCCCAATTGTATTTTGATGGTATGAAATGGTTCCAAATCAATCTGGGTACGAATGCCACTCTGAATGAATTTGACATTGAATTTGACATTGAGAAATGATTTCGTACATCTTCCAAGGTGATGGGATTGTGCACTCCAACGCATGCCAGCTGGGTGACCTTGGGCTAGTCACAGTTCCTTGGAGCTCTCTCAGCCCCGCCCATCTCACAGGGTGTTTGTTGTGAGTGGGGGAGGGAAAGGTGTTTGTAGGCCCCTTTGAGTCTCCTACAGGAGAGACAGGGGGGATAAAAATCCAAACTCTTCTTTCTTTTCTGGGGTCAGCAATGCTGCATCATGGGTTCATGATGTTGACGGGCATACGAAACATACGGTTTGGTGCAGAAGGGTCATAATATCCCAAGAGATTATGAAAACACAAAATGTTCCTCCTTGTGAACCATTACTTTGAAGGCGAAATATGATCCAATTTCCTATCATTATTTTGTCATTTTCACTGGTGAGGAAACGCAGGACTGCTGAGAAGTACCCCCCAGCAATGAAAGCAACTGGGGCCTAGCCATTATCCAGAAGATAAATTACTGGTTTCCCCCTCCCCTCCAGCGACAATTCTGTTAACGGACAGTGGTTACTCTGCTTGCTAAAGCAAAGTCTTAGAGCCCCCATGACAGTAAAAACTTGCCAGCTATTTCTTTCCACCACACCCATCCCACCAAAGACATTCACAGGGAAGCAGCCGGCCTGCAGCTTGAAGAAGTCCTGAATTTTGCGGCAAACATGTTCAGCAAACAAACTGAACATGTTGGGCAATGCAGATTGCCAGTTTGGCAGCGAATAACATGATGGAAGGCTGAACAGTTTTGTGTCAGGTTTTTGGGACATTTGTAAGAAACCTCTACAAAAACCTGCACAGAAAGTTGCCAGTTGGGAAACTGCTGGCATCTCCAAAGACTACTCAAATGGACACTGACTGGTAGGATTTCTGTTTTCGAAAAAGCCGTGTTTATCGATGGCTAGTTTATCTGGTTTGTGACTGATTCAAATGTCCTCTGAAAAAATTGTCTTATATCCCCCCTTTCTCTCCTGTAGGAGACTCAAAGGGGCTTACAATCTCCTTGCCCTTCCCCCCTCACAACAAATACCCTGTGAGGTAGGTGGGGCTGAGAGAGCTCCGAGAAGCTGTGACTAGCCCAAGGTCACCCAGCTGGCGTGTGTGGGAGTGCACAGGCTAATTTGAATTCCCCAGATAAGCCTCCACAGCTCTGGCGGCAGAGTGGGGAATCAAACCCGGTTCCTCCAGATTAGATACACGAGCTCTTAACCTCCTACGCCACTGCTGCTCCTTGGGAGTGGGAGAGCCAAGAACAAATCTATCAGGCAGTGTGAGCGCACAATGTCCGCAAAATGCTAATTGTTTGAGGAAGGAAAAGTCTGAGCAAGTCACAAATAAGTCAATCAACAACCATCCACCCAAAAATGAGTCCCCTATTTCGAACTGGTGAACAGGATAATAACTGAATGACTAGCTGTTTGTTTGTTTAAAAAAAACACCCTACCTCCACCTGGATTTAAATCACTTTCAACTTTATGAATTCCAGTTCTCCACCGTTCTCTACGCATTCGCTCCCCACGAGGCATTTCAGTTTCTTTTTAGCCAGAGTCCTCAAGCTCAATTGAGCAATCATCATAGTTTCTTGCGTTCTCTCTCTGTCTGCTAAGCAAAATATGAAATCTCCTTCCAACTTCCTTCAAAGGAAAAAGTCATTGATGCTGATGAAAGATTCCTTAGGAATTTTCTCATGTCACTGTCTAGGGTATGGGATGTGTGTGTATGTGTGTGAAGTGCTGTCATCGCAGCAGATTTATGGCAACCCCCGTAGAGTTTCAATGACAAGAAAGGTGGTTTGTCATTGCCTTCTTCTGGCTTTCCTTGCTGGTCTCCCGTGAAGCACTAACCAGAGTCAACCCCGCTTAGCTTTTGAAATATGATGAGATCAGGCTAGGCCAGTGGTGGCGAACCTTTGGAACTCCAGATGTTATGGACTACCATTCCCATCAGCCCCTGCCAACATGTCCGATGGCCATGCTGGCAGGGGCTGATGGGAATTGTAGTCCATAACGTCTGGAGTGCCAAAGGTTCGCCACCACGGGGCTAGGCCAAGCCATCCAGGATATGGTACCGACCATTAAGAAGAGTCTGGATTTATACCCTACTTTTCTCAACTGAAAGGAGTCTCAAAATGGCCTTTATTTCCACTCCTCACAATAGACACCTTGCGAGGCAGGTGGGGCTGAGAGAGTTCAGAGAGAACTGTGACTAGCCCAAGGCAACTCAGCAGGCTTTCTGGGTAGAAGTGGGGAGTTCAACCCGGTTCCCCAGATTAAAATCCATCGCTCATGTGGAGGATTGAGGAATCCAGCCCAGTTCTTCCATTAGATTCCACTCGGTTTTTAACTTCTGCACCACGCTGACTCTTTAATGAAAAGACAGCAAGATCTACCCTGAATGGAATGCCACATATACATATTTATCTACTTTTTATCGCACATTTCCCTCTAAGAGGGACGCAAAGCAGCTGACATCATTCTTGCTCCCTTTTGTCCTCACAGCAACCCTGCGAGGTAGGTTAAGCTGTTTGAATTGGTTCAAGGTCACTCAGCAAGCTTCCACAATGGAGTGGGGATTAGAGCCTGGGTTTCCCAGGTCGTAGCCTGACCCTCAGACCACTACGCCATGCTGACTCTCACAAATCTTGGGAAATTCTAACAAACCTAATTTTGGGCCTCCATTGACAGACAGAAGACACCTGTGCAGGGGCGTAGCTAGGGGAAATGGAGCCCGGGGCAGACTCTGAGTTTTCTGCACCCCTCCCATGGGCCCCTGTGCCCGCCACACCCCACTTACCTTTGCCGGCAGTGAGGCCTGGCAGGGTGGGGGTGGTCAGGGGCACATACAGCCTGGAAGGGCCTCTGCCGGGCCTGGAAGGGTGGGGCGAGGGGGGAAGGAGGAGGTTGTGGGGGTGATTTTCCACACACACACCATGACCCCAACGGCGTCCACCTGGGGCGCCTGTCCCCACCCTGTCCCGTAGTAGCTACGCCACTGCACATGCGTATGTCCCATACCTGGTGTATCCCACAGTCCCACAGTAAAAAAACACACACCCAATGTTGTCTGCTGGCAAAGCCCAGAAGGAAATTGAATCTCAGCAGGAAATAGAAATCAGACTTTTGGTGGGAGTAGAGTCTTCAAGTGTGAGTTCTGCAAAAAAACAATAAATATTTGGATTAGGCAGGGGCAAAGACCAAGCTTATAAGAGTTCTATTTCAACTATTTCCGCTATGGCTTCAAAGCTGCCAAAATATGTCCAGGATAACACAATAATAAACATTTTAGGAACTTCAAGTTCAGGCCTGCAGTTCAAGAGCTTGCCTATCAAGTCAAGCATTAGCTAATCTTTTTTTAAAATATATTTTAAACATCTTTTTTTAAAAAAATGATCTGTGGCTGTGTCTCTGGCTGCCTTGCCTCCTAAGGGGTTATTTCTATGGTAACTGTGTTGTTCATATGACATTTTCTCAAATTCATGACAACAATTAACACCACAAATGTGATCTGCTTTGTGGGAAATTGGGAGGCTCAACAGCTGCGTTGACCAAAGACAGAAGGACTTTCAAAGATGTGTCGTGTTCTATTGATGACCTTACCGACAAAGTTGCTATGTGGGGTGCTGTGTGGTTTCTGGGCTGTATGGCCGTGTTCTAGCAGCATTCTCTCCTGACGTTTCGCCTGCATCTGTGGCTGGCATCTTCAGAGGATCTGATGGTAGGAATGGAAAGCAAGTGGAGTATATATACTGTGAGGTGAAAAGGTGAGGCCATCTGAATAGAAGTAGCCTGGCATGTGAGTCACAGAGAAGTCTGTAGCATGGAAGTAACAATGAAGCTAGCAAGGTCAATAGGTGAATGGATCTGAATAGAAGTATCCTGGTCTTTGTTCCCTTTGAGTGCTATAGTCTATAGTTGTCCTGTGTTTGTGTGGAGCTAGATTCTAGAGTTTTTCAACACTGGCAGCCAAATTCTGTTCATTTTCATGGTTTCTTCCTTCCTGTTGAAATTGTCCATGTGCTTGTGAATTTCAATGGCTTCTCTGTGTAGTCTGACGTAGTGGTTGTCAGAGTGGTCCAGAACAACCACTGACAACCACTACGTCAGACTACACAGAGAAGCCATTGAAATTCACAAGTGGGAAGACGACTGCCAATTTGTACAGTCTAGGATGAGTCTTCCTATTTTGTTGCAGACACATAAGGAGAAGTAGAATTTGAATTTATACCCTGCTTTTCTCAACCATAAGGAGTCTCGAAGCAGCTCATAAACCCCTTCCCTTCTTCTCCCCAGAACAGACATCTTGTGAGGCAGGTGGGGCTGAGACAGTTTGGAGAGAACCGGGACTGTCCCAAGGTCAGCCATCAGGGGTTACGTGTAGGGATCGGGAATCAAACCTGGTTCTCCAGATGGGAGTCCGCTGCTCATGTGGAGGAATGGGGAATCGAACCCGGTTCTCCAGATCAGAGCCCATCACTCTTAACTACTACCCCTCGCTGCCTGCCTGTGTGTGGGCTGAGAGAGTTCAGAGAGAACTGTGACAGGCTCAAGGTCGCTCAGCAGGCTTCATGAGTAGGAGTGGGGAAAACAAACCCCATCCATTAGAAAAGAGTCCACTGTTCCTGTGTAGGAATGGAGAATCAAGCCCTGTTCTCCAGATAAGAGTCCGCCACTCTTAACCACCACACCACCCTGGCTCTCCATGACCATGGCTGGAGGAACCCTTGGTTGCAAGTCACAGGACAAGAAACCAATGGCTCATGGCTAGGATTGACAACTCCGAATTGGGAAATTCCTGGCTATTTGGGAGGGGAACCAGGAGAGAATGGGGGTTTGGGAGAGGGGGGTCTCAGCAAGGAGACGTCTGAGGGGGGATATGATTGAAGTCTATAAAATTATGCATGGGGTAGAAAATGTTGACAGAGAGAACTTGTTCTCTCTTTCTCACAATACTAGAACCAGGGGGCATTCGTTGAAAATGCTGGGGGGAAGAATTAGGACTAATAAAAGGAAACACTTCTTCACGCAACGTGTGATTGGTGTTTGGGTTATGCTGCCACAGGAGGTGGTGATGGCCACTAACCTGGATAGCTTTAAAAGGGGCTTGGACAGATTGATGGAGGAGAAGTCGATTTATGGCTACCAATCTTGATCCTCTTTGATCTGAGATTGCAAATGCCTTAACAGACCAGGTGCTCAGGAGCAGCAGCAGCAGCAGAAGGCCATTGCTTTCACCTCCTGCATGTGAGCTCCCAAAGGCACCTGGTGGGCCACTGCGAGTAGCAGAGTGCTGGACTAGATGGACTCTGGTCTGATCCAACTGGCTTGTTCTTATGTTCTTATGTTCTATGTTCTTAAGGATGTAATGCCATATCGTCTGCCCTTCAAAACTGCCCTTTGACCAGCGGAAATTGACCTCTGTTTTCTGAAGATCAGTTATAAATCTAGGAGATCTGCAGGCCCCACCCGGAAGTGCACGGCTCTGCATATGGCACACAGCCTATAGCTTAATGCATTAAACCAGGGGTGTCCAATTGGCCATGCCAGCAGGGGCTGATGGGAATTGTAGTCCATGAACATCTGAAGCTCCAGAGTTGGACACCCCTGCATTAAACTGTTCATAAAAAAAGACGAAGACTGTGTGGAAATGTCTTCCACAGTGCCAGAGTTTACAGCACAATGGTCCGGTTTGAAACTTTGACAAATGGCAGCACTATTTGAACAACTGCACCTGTAAGTCCTTCATTTAATGATTTTTTTTTTAAAAAAAAAAGTTAATATGAAAAGGCCTGACCCAGACATGGAACAACTTTCAAAACAGGCTGAAAAGATCTGAAAAGATGCTACGTTTTGCTAAGCGTTCTGTTCCTTTGAATTATCTTTGCCGTACGATGCCTTCGCTAAGCCTTTCATTTTCCTTCTTCAGATTGTCCTCAAGAGGGAGAGAGATGCCGCTCTCTATCATTTGTTTCTTTCCTAGAGGGTAATCTCTCTGAAATTCAGGTAATTCATTGGCTAACATTTGCATACGCAGCCAAAGGAAATACTGTTCGACTCAGCTAGGGCCTTTAGACAACTGTGCCTTCCGTTTTGGGTTAAGAAGAAAGTCATATGTGCGATGATTTGGGTCATGGCGCCAAAATTTGCCCCCGTCTGTATTTTTTTCAGAGAAATAATCCCGTCAGCCCGCCTGACCGTGTCCACTTCTCTTCCACCTGACGCTACAAGTCAAGCATATGGTGTTTACTACCATGACTGACAACGTTCCGCTTTCCCTCGTTCCTCGAGAGAATCCCTTCCTGCCAACTCAATTTGCAAGGCCTTGGATCTTTCCGTGGCCCTTTGGTCGGCATCCAGCACTTTCCCCTCATATTCTCTTGGCAAAGCCGGGCGAAAGACAACTTGCCTTTCCCCTCTACCTAATTAACAGTCCGCTGAGACGGAACGGCATCCAAAAGAATCGTCAATGCCAGGTTCTGTGTTTGCCTTTTGTGCTCCACGCAGCGGTGGCGAGGAGAGGGGAGGACTGTTTGCCTCCAGGTTTGCCTCCCCGATTCCCTTTCACGAGTTTCTGGTGGCAATGAAATGAGCATTTGAAGTCTGCTTCAGTCGCCTGCTGAGGTCTCGGGCCTCCGGTCGGCAAAGTGGGAGGCAACCCACTGGCAAACCCGCAGGAAGCAATCGAGACGAGAGTGAAACCATGCCAGAAGAACAGAATTGGAATCTGTTGCCACTGAAGATGAATATCCCATCTTGTTTGGCTCGAGCGGTGTGGTAACGTGGCCAAGAAAGCCTCTGCTGAGTTCAGAGAGATGCTGAGACAAAGTGGGGGCCAGGAGAAAATTCGTACTCTTCTAAGCGGTTTCCTGGCCCCACATCCCTGTTTTATAAGGCCACTGCGCTTGCTACATGCACATCATATCCAGTTTGATGCTAAATAGGAGCCCCAGAGAGAGCAAAAGCCAATCACAGCTTCCAGATGAGATTATCGTCAGGATTCGCTTTCGCAACCTTGGCTCTTCCTGCACATATCACCCAAAACGTTTGTAAAATGTTTTCAATCTTCCTTTTACCATGATGTTTGTCTGCTGTCACCCCCTCAAGATGATTCATGGCTACCATTAGGTGTCTTTTCCCTTTTTTTGATTTGTTGAATTGGTGCTTCAATGCTTCCAGGCTTCTGACGGCAATTCTCTGTAGCTCATATACTCAATGCATCAAAGATTTTACCCCCAATTAAACACACACACACACACAGAAACGATAGTAACAAACAGGTGAGGGGGAACTGAACGACACAATAAAATGGCGCTGAGGAAGAAGTTTGCAGATGGCAAAGAGGCGTGGAATAGGTAGCTCACACAGCAAGTGAAGACATATTAAAAGCAGTTCAGGCGAAAGAATAATTTTAAATGGGGATTCATTTAAAAGGTTTTCAGGCTGGAAATAAAACATTAAGGGGGAAAGAAACATTACGGAACTCCATGGAGAAAATGTTTTATTTTCTGCCTCAAAACGTTTTAAAAGGTATAGTGCGGAAAGGGCCGTTGGTGCAGACCTTGAAACATTCCATGTGAACGTGTTCATATGCTGTGGTGGTTTTCCTCAAAACCTTGCTTATTATGACCAATTTTTAAGGTGTTCCAATCACCACACTGGGGCAACAATTGAAACAATCATTGTCTGCGCACCAACAACTCATTGCTAGACAAGGATAATCCGCCGCCCTCTGGTTTGATTGAGGAGGAGCTGGACAACTGATGAATTCTCAGGAAAACAGTCTTTTTATTGAGCATTCTCCAAATTCAGGGCCCTTGCTGTGAGATCCTAACCTCCTTAGCATGTCAACAATCTCCGGTCCCACTTACAACGTAGATGTTGCTGCTGTGGTCACCTAGTAGGCTGATAGTAGTAGTAGTAGCCAACTGGGAAGCCACCGAGAAAGCAGATGATCTGCTGGGGGGAAGAATTAGGACTAATAAAAGGAAACACTTCTTCACGCAACGTGTGATTGGTGTTTGGAATATGCTGCCAAAGGAGGTGGTGATGGCCACTAACCTGGATAGCTTTAAAAGGGACTTGGACAGATTTATGGAGGAGAAGTCGATTCATGGCTCCCAATCTTGATCCTCTTTGATCTGAGATTGCAAATGCCTTAACAGTCCAGGTGCTCGGGAGCAACAGCCGCAGAAGGCCATTGCTTTCACATCCTGCATGTGAGCTCCCAAAGGCACCTGGTGGGCCACTGTGAGTAGCAGAGAGCTGGACTAGATGGACTCTGGTCTGATCCAGCAGGCTTGTTCTTATGTTCTTATGATATCTCCCCCCATCGTTTCCCTACTTTCTCGGTGCACCCTTTAGGACTTTATAAATGTTGAACTGAAGCAGCAAGGTAGGTTAGATTGTGGGGAAGCAGTTGACTTATTCTCTGGCAGAAATAGATGTCTCTGAAATGGAGGAAAACTTGGAGCAGTAATGCTCTCCTTCATATTGAAGGTGAGTTTATCTATGTATTCGCTTCTGATTATGTCAATAAAGGCTTACGTGTGTATATTGAAGGTGAGCAAAATAACTTTTCAAGGGTCTCCGAGGGTCTCTGAGGGTTCCACCCTGAGCCGAGGGAATACAAACTCTGCTCGTAAAATGTGGCTCAGATCATGTTGTGTTCTGTTCATAGCCTTATAAAAATTTCTCTGTGTCACCCCAAAAAGAGCCCCCAGGGGATGGGGCGGTTTATAAATCGAAACAATAAATAAATAAATAAATAAATAAATAAATCTACAAGGAAAATGTCCCTGCTGGCCACCTTAGATGAAGGAGAGAGAACTGCCAGCTCGTAAGGTTTAGGATGAGCGTTGCAGGCACATAAACGTTGGCCATGACTAGGTGAACTCTCAGGCGCAAGCCACAGATAGTAGCCATTTCAGTAGCCATCCAGATACCAGATGATCAGACATATGCTCCACTGTTTCCCTATTTTCCTGGTACACCCTTCCGCACCTAATAAATATTGAATTGAAGCAGCAAGGTAGATAAGATGGCAGGAGAGCAGGGTGCCGGTTGATTTATCCTCTGGCACAAATGCATGTCTTTGATGAGGAGGAGAACTTGGCGTGGTAACATTCACCTTCATGTTGAAGGTGAACAACGTGGCCCTCCGAGGGTCTCACCCTGAACTGAGGGAATTTGAACTCTGTTCATAAAGCCGGGCTCGGATCTGTTGGTCACGAACTCATTTAAAGTGCATAGCACATAAGAGGAAGAGGAATGTATGCATTTATTTATTTTACAGTCAGGGGGTTTTCGGTGGATTTGCAGTCATTTTAAGAAACGTTCACCTGATGTCAAATTGCAAACAGGTTGGGGTTGACGTGGCGGCATCAGGGCAGTTAGTGCCAAGCTATGCAAGCGTCTTCGGCTCGCCAAAGGAGGCCACGAGAAGGCAGGAAAAGATGGAGGCGCAGAGATAGAAGCAGCAAGCAAGACGCAGGGCCCTGAAATGCGAGGAAAGCACGTTCCTTAGGTGAGTGCCGTGTTGAAAAGCGAGCATCACGGAATGGCCATGCTTTTGATTGCAATTTCAAACAGTGGGTTTAATTACGAACTCTGCGTTCCGAACACACCCGGTCACACAAACCACATTTCTTCGTTTTGGGCGCAGAAAATGGCAACAGCGCATATTTGTTAGATCCTGAATATATTTTTTTATCGTCAGAAGGTGGAAGAGACTTTTTTTTTAAGTTATTTTTCCCCCTGCTGTTCTCGCAGGCTCATTCCGGCAACAGACAAAAGGGGACAGTGCGGTTTCTCGGGCTGGGGGCCGAGGAGGGATGGAGAGAAGCGCATGATTGATGGAGTTCTGGTTGGCTTATAAAGGGCAGCCGGGAGAGCAGGGAAATAATCAGGGAAAAGGGCGTCCCATTCTGGCTCTCTCAGAGGGGAGAAATGAATCCTCAACTTCTGCATTATTAAGTTGTCAGGCGGGCTGATGATGAAAATCTGAAGGTCAGGAATAACAAGAACCACCTTATGGGGGGATCACGACCTCTCGGGGAGTGCTACACTCATATTTATCCGCACCTAACCCTTATCCACAATTCTTCATTTGATAAGAACATTGGGAGAAAAGGCGGAAGCCGGGGGGAGATAGGGGGGTGCTTAGGGGGTCCAGAGTGCCCTGAAGGGGGGGCAACGGGGGGCTCCTCATCTCTCCTCTAAGCAGGGAGCGAAAATTAGGCTTCCCGCGGAACTGATTGTGGATGCCGAAGCCGTGCCGAAAGATAATAAACCAAAAGGACACACGAGGGAAGCCGGTAGAAATTGTTTGCTACAGTGAAACTCAATAAAGGGAACGGGAGCTTTCCTAAATGACAAATTTGGTCCAGTAGTGCTAAAATCCGTTCTCTCCCTGGTACCGTGGCAGTCATTCAATCTCAGACCGACCACTTTTTTTTTATTTACTTTCCAAGTCCTAATAATGGGAGCAGGTTGCTTTCGCTCTTTTTTTTAAAGAAAAAAAATCCAAATGCAATTCTTTAAAAAAAAACCCACACAGCCACTCCACACACTGCCTCCAGGTGTATAGCTAAGATGTTTGAAGTGTACACATAAACATAAAGCCTGAACGCAAAAGTCTTTCCCCCTCCTTGTAAATTTACCCATCGAGCAGCTATATTTGTCAAGGAACTGAGTTTGCCCGAAACTCCCGTCTATATATATATATTTTGTTTCTGTTTATTATTGATTTATTCCATTTCTACATTGTCCTTCCCCTCACGGGCTCAGGGTGGCTGCCGACATGTTAATGCACACAATTAAATCAAGATTAAAATCCATTTTAAATTCAAATGGTGACTATTAACATTTCACAGAAAGACTATACAGTTCCTAATTTCTGTGCATACAAAATACAACAGACCCAAACCAAAATTCAGAACTGGAAATCAGAAGGAAGGAAGGAAGGAAGGAAGGAAGGAAGGAAGGAAGGAAGGAAGGAAGGAAGGAAGGAAGGAAGGAAGGAAGGAAGGAAGGAAGGAAGGAAGGAAGGAAGGAAGGAAGGAAGGAAGGAAGGAAGGAAGGAAGGAAGGAAGGAAGGAAGGAAGGAAGATGGCAGAAGAGAGGATTTATTTAATCATGCTGTTTTTATTGAAATAATCCACAATGCCATGCACCAAAGAAACAATTAAACGTAGAATGGAAAAAAATAACATATGAAGAAGGAGCAACCAGAATATCAACAATTATTTGTTTTTTGTCTCTCTGCACTGCCAAGAAGCCCTCTTAAAGTCTGTGTCTGATGCCGGGGGCTCTGGATCGGGCTGTGAGAGGGAATTTACAATGTACCCCATTCAGAAATGCTGATTTTAAATGCTCATCTCAGATTTCTGATGCATGAGACTATTCTAAAAATGTTTGTATTGAGTTTTGAACAGATTGACACCCAGGCGAGATGGTTTCTTTATTTATTTACTCACTTTCTTCAATATGCCCTTACAGAAGAAGAAGAAGAGTTTGGCTTTATATCCCCCCTTTCTCTCCTGGAGCAGCAGTGGCGTAAGAAGTTAAGAGCTCATGTATCTAATCTGGAGGAACCGGGTTTGATTCCCAGCTCTGCCGCCTGAGCTGTGGAGGCTTATCTGGGGAATTCAGATTAGCCTGTACACTCCCACACACGCCAGCTGGGTGACCTTGGGCTAGTCACAGTTCTTCGGAGCTCTCCAGCCCCACCCTCCTCTCAGGGTGTTTGTTGTGAGGGGGGAAGGGCAAGGAGATTGTCAGCCCCTTTGAGTCTCCTGCAGGAGAGAAAGGGGAGATATAAATCCAAACTCTTCTTCTTCTTCTTCTGTAAGGAGACTCAAGGTGGTTACAAGCTCCTTTCCCTTCCCCCTCTCACAACAAACACCCTGTGAGATAGGTGGGTCTGAGAGAGGTGTGCCTAGCCCAAGATCACCCAGCTGGCATGTATTGGAGTACACAAACTAATCTAGTTCACCAGATAAACCTCCACAGCTCAAGTGGAAGAGTGGGGAACCAAACCCTGTTCCCCAGATTAGAGTACATCTGTTCTTAACCACTACACCACTCTGGCTCTCATAGAGACACAAAATGGTTTACCAAGCACCATCCTCTCCTCCATTTTATCGTCACAATGATCCTGAGCGGAAGGCTAGGATGAGAAGACATGACTGGCCCAAGGTCAAACAGTGTGCTTCCATGGGTTTCCCAGATCCTACACCAACACTATAAGCTAGGGATACCAACCTCCAGGTGGTGGCTGGCAATCTCCTGCTATTACATTTTATCTCCAGGGGACGGATATCAATTCTCCAGGGAAAAATGGCGGACCCTATGGCATTACACTCTTCTCCCTTCCCTCCTCAGGATCCACCCTCAAAATCTCCAGGTATTTCCCAACCTGGTCCTGGCAACCTTACTGCTGGCAGGGGCTGATGGGAATTGTAGTCCATAACATCTGGAGTGCCAAAGGTTCGCCACCACTGCTCTAAGCCATGACCACCCGCTAACACCTTTTCTGGCCCCTGCCAAGTGATTTTCGGGAGTGGTTAGGGCCAGGTAGGGCTTTTGCCCAGCAAGGCTTCTGATGGACTATGGGAGATTTGACTGGCTGTGCAGATTGATTTACGAAAAGTTGTGCTTCTGAACTCAAGCTGTGGCAATCTTTTTGTGACTGGCTCTGACTCCTGAGGTGGCCATTTTGCGGCAGCCATTTTGTTGCTGCATCCAACAGGCTACGTCAGAATTCCAATCGATCCCTGAACTCAAAAAGGTTCAGGACCCCTGTTGGAAGCACTATGACGCACGAGGTTGCACCTATTAGGACAGGCAGTTATGCAGGTAGGACAGCCCCAGGATGGCTTTGCAGGTCAAAACCAGCACTTTCAATTGGCACCAGCAGCTCATTGGAAGCCAGTGCAGGTGAGGAAGTATTGATGTTGTATGTGCAGACTAGGGAAACCCAGTCAGCACATTGGCTGCGGCATTTGGGCCTGCCTGAAGCTTCAGAAGCGTCTTCAAGGGCAGCTCTACATAGAACACATTGCAGTAGTCTAATCTGGAAGTAGCTGCTGCATGGACCACAGAGGCGAGGTCAGAGTGAGACAGATGGGGGCCAGCTGGTAGACTCAATGCAGGTGACAAAATGCACTCTTGGCCACCTTGGAGAAATGCTTGTCCAGGAGAGGAGAAGAATCCAGCCATACCACTGAGTTCTTAACAGAGTTCAATGCAGAGAGATGGACTTTGTCAAGTGCAGGTAAAGGCAGTCACCTCTGGGCTCCAGATCTCCCCCAACGCATGCTGTGTTTTTGAAGGGTTTAACTTCAGCCAGCTCTCACCTAACCAGTCCAGGCGACACCACAACACCAGGGCCAAACCCCCAGCAACTGGTTGCTTTCCAAGAAGGAGGTAAAGTTGGGTGCCATCTGCCTTTTGGTAGCACAGACAGGAGTAGGGTTGCCAAGCACCATATGATGCCAGAACTGCAACTCATCTCTAGATTACAGAGGTCAATTTCACTATAGAGAGCCAGCATGGTGTAGTGGTTAAGAGCAGGTGGATTCAAATCTGGAGAACTCGGTTTGATTTCCCACTCCTCCACTTGAGTGGCAGAGGCTTATCGGGTGAACCAGATGTGTTTCCGCACCCCTCCATTCCAGCTGGGTGACCTTGGGCTACTCACAGTTCTCTCAGGACTCTCTCAGCCCCACCTACCTCACAAGGTGTCTGTTGTGGGTAGAGGAAGGGAAAGGAGCTTGTAAACCACCTTGAGTCTCCTTACAGGAGAGAAAGGTAGGATGTAAATACAAACTTCTTCTCCTTACAGAAGAGAAAGATGGGATGTAAATACAAACTTCTCTTCTTCTTCTTCTTCTTCTTCTTCTTCTTCTTCTTCTTCTTCTTCTTCTTCTTCTTCTTCTTCTTCTTCTTCTTCTTCTTCTTCTTCTTCTTCTTCTTCTTCTTCTTCGTCCAGTAGAGCGACGAAGGCGATGAGGTGAGTGGGAGAGGGATGGGGAAAACAGTGTGTTCCCGGCGGTGCCGTTCGCACCGCGGCCTGACGCTGCCCTGGGGGTGGTGGAGGGGAGCCAGGTCGCCGCTGCTGTGTTTTAGCAGTGCCGCCTGTGCGAACGGCTCCCTGGGAACGGCATTTTTGCCGTCCCCAGGGCGCCATAAATGGCCCGTGCGGAAAGGGCCTTTGTCTTTCACAGGGTTCACCCTTAAATCTCCAGTAACCACTTGACCCAAAGTTTATAACCCTCGGCCATGTGCTGTGATAAGAAGAACTGGTTAAGACTGGACAAAAACTACCCTGACTGGATCCAAATGTTCTTGAATTATATTCAGAGATCCTCTTACTGGGAATGGAAGTTGCTGTTTTTTTTTAAAAAAAATCTATCTATTATGAAAGCAGGCTTTGGACTGAATATACATCACTGATTTTATTACCGACTCTGTGAAATAAAGTAATTGTATAATTAGTAATACATTTGTCATTCTTCGGTTGAAGAAAAAGTTAAACACGTACAGCTTTCGTGTAAAGTCTGACAGCAGAGTAGCTTTTCTCTCCCCCCCCCCACATCTCTTTCCCCTAGAGAATTATATCATTATATCATAAAAGTGTCAAGTCTTGAGTTTACTGTTCAGGCTAATATTCTCAAATATTCTCTTAGGCTGACATCTCTGTCAATTAAAATTAAACAGAATTGCATTGTGGCGTATATACTTCAGATGGGAAGCTTTCAAGTTTATGGCCATTCTCTGAATTGATTTTTAAGATGGCATCTGTAAAAAAAACCTACCTCGTACAAGATGAGGTGCCGGAGAGAGGGAATGTAGTTAAGGTTCAGTCAATTTTAAAAATGGTTTCAAGATCATAAACGAACAACTGGAAGTTATAGGAAATCCTCAGAATCGGAGGCTGTTAGGCATAAAACGACGGTGTCTCTCCGCCCCCAAATCGAGCATTCGTATCATGCTTGTTGAAGAAAATTGAGTTTATTCCCCCTGCGTGCTTTGACGCTGTTCATTATCCCCCCCCCCCACCAAGCAAAACACAAAGAAGAGAAAGGGTTTGCATTGGCTTCCAGTTGCTGTGTCTCACGGGATGCAATGTACCACCATGCCTGTTGATTTCCCACAACCGCACATGGGCTTTCTCACGGGACTTTGTTTCTCATGGAAAATAATAGGCTTGTTCTCAATCAGTGTCCTCCAGAGGAGACGCCCTGCCAATAAAAGTGGTTTTATTTTTTGGAAGACAAGGTTCGGGGAGGGAGGAAGCCTTCTCACCGGAAACAGGGTACCCTTAATAGGAACCTTATCCCTATCGCAGCAGTCATTCATTCTCTCCAAACTTCAGCGTAACGTGACTCATAGCAAAGTTGTGTGAGACTGGGTGATTCCCGGATGATTGTGATGCTACAAATCAATGACCTCCCAAATATCTTAAAGTTCACAACCTTGCTCAAGTCTTGCAAACTGAGGGCCGTGGCTTTCTTTCTGGAGCCAATCCATCTCATGCCGGCTCTTCCCCTTTTCCTGCGGCCTTCCACTTTTCCTAGCGTTATTGTCTTTTCCAGTCGTTCTTGTCTTCTCATTATGTGGCCAAAGTTCAATTCAGTTTAACCTTTAATGGCATAAAAGATTGCAGATTATTTACATTTAGACATTTAAATATTGGTATTTAAAATGTTTTCCAAAAACTTAGCCATATGTGGCCAAACTATGACAGGCTCAATTTAGCTTCTCCGGACAGTTCAGGCTTGATTTGCTCTAGAACACATTGATTTCTCCTTTTGACAACCCCCGATACCTGTAAGACTCTCACTCATCACCACATTTCAAATGAACCAACTTCCTTCTTTTCAGCTTTCTTCATTGTCCAACATTCACACCAAGACATAGTCATGGGGAATACAATGGTATAAATTACATTTATCTTGGTCAGCAAGAGACACATCCGCCTTAGTCTTAAGAATCCTTTCTAGCTCCTTCATGGCTGCTCTTCCCAGTCTTGATTTCTTGGTTGCAGAGTCTCCTTTTGGCTGATGATGGGGCCGAGGAATAATAATGATTTAAAAAATCTTGAACAATTTCTGTTTCTTCATCGTCAATCTTAAAGCTGTGCAATTCCTCAGTAGTACTGCAAGGCAGATTGAAGATTTTTTAAAACATTAAGAACAGGGGGGCACCTTCGGCACCTGCAGAATAATGCACTTTCAATCCACTTTCACAATCCATTGCAAGTGGATTTTGCCATTCCACACAATAAAATCCAGCTGCAAAGTGCATTGGAAGTGATTGAAAATGCATTATTCTGCATATGCAGGAGGGACCCGAGTGCAAGTCTTTGTTCTAAACTGGATAAATATGAGTTGGTTTCTGGGACTGGACTGAAGAGGGCGGCAAATCTAGTATGTGCAACTAGGAATAGGAGAACCTCTTCACAAGCCTCAGGGGAGGTTTAGGTATGAACGGGTTGAATCCTGCCATGCCACAGCATTAGAAAAATTTCATTTCCAATTGGTATTGCTGTGTACAAAAAGCAGAAGGCTGTTTGATTCAGCCATATGATTCAATCAAATAGAGTCATTGGCCTTTTATGCACACCCTACTCAGTGGCGTAGCACCAACGGGACAGGGTGGGGCACAACGCCCCCGGTGGAGCCACGGTGGAGGTGTGGCCAGGCCATGGAGGGGGTGTTTGGGGCAGGGGGCGGGCGGTGCTGCGGCGGGGCACATGCTGCGCATGCGCGCTGGGCAGAGTTTCCCCTCGCTTTGCCTCTGACCCTATTTACTCTGTGGCTGTTTCCTTTGTGGTGGCATTTCCCTGCAATTTTTGTGTATGTGTGTACACTTGGTTCTTCTCCTCCTGCCCCTGTTTGGCCCTCAGATGGCAGTGACCCTAACAAACTACTGGGAAGTACTATTGCAGAGTGAGCAGGGGAAAGTGGGGGAAGCAGCAAGAAAATCAAAGGAAGAGGAAAAGTTGGAGTTAAAGAGGAAATGTTTTGGGAACAGAGGAGCTTCTGTAATCGGAGATTGCCCAACATGTGGAAGAGCATGCGCTTGCCAGATACAAACCTGGAGAGAATGCACACTCAGTCCAAAGCAGACCAACTGTATGCAACAGGCCATCACTTCAGGCAGGGGTGGTTGTGCTGAAATATAATGATTAAGTGAGGTCAAATCCCAGCAGACTCATGGCGGACCCCTCTTGTTCAAGGCAAGGGATGAGCAGAGTTCTTTGTCATTACCTGCCTCTTTGTAGCAACCTGGGTATTCCTTGATGGTGGCCTCTCATTCAATGACTGACATTGGCAAATCCTGCTTTGCTTCCTAGTTGTGATGAGCCTCGCTATTAGTCTGGCTATTCAGGTTGCTACTGAAGAAGAAGAAGGAGGAGGAGGAGGAGGAGGAGGAGGAGGAGGAGGAGGAGGAGGAGGAGGAGTTTGGATTTATATCCCCCCTTTCTCTCCTGCAGGAGACTCAAAGGGGCTTACAATCTCCTTGCCTTTCCCCCCTCACAACAAACACCCTGTGAAGTAGGTGGGGCTGAGAGAGCTCCGAGAAGCTGTGACTAGCCCAAGGTCACCCAGCTGGCGTGTGTGGGAGTGCACAGGCTAATCTGAATTCCCCAGATAAGCCTCCACAGCTCAGGCGGCAGAGCTGGGAATCAAACCTGGTTCCTCCAGATTAGATACACGAGCTCTTAACCTCCTACGCCACTGCCACTCCTAAAATTCACTTCGTACTTGTTCTTGCCCAAGCAGAAATGAAAACAGGATATGGTCAATTTGACTTAGTTCAAAAAATATTTACACTTCCTTTCTTGTGTTTGTAAGGCTGAACACCACTCAGACAAAGTCAACTTAAAAAGAAGAACTTTATTGATTTGGATCGCCCTAGCTACAGAGTGCTGGAACTGAGGATTCTTGTCCTCAGTTCCAGTATTTATTCTATTTACAAAAACAGACAGCAACCAATCAGCTTTCCCCCTTCCCCCCTGTTCCTGGTCTCTCATTGGTGCTGACGGAGCGACATAGTTTCGCTTTGCTGCAGCTCCCCAGCTCGGTTTCCCGCTCTAACACAAAAAAGGCGGGAGCTGGTGATTGCTGGGAATTGTAGTCCTGACAGTGTTTGCTCTTGTGCAAGGGTGGGAACATTCAGTAGGACCCAACTCCATGGCCATTTATCCGCATTTGGTCTCCTTCACGGTGTGTGTGCATTTCCTTTGGGTTGGACACTCAGTTATGCACACATTTTCCCCTCTCCGGACCTCACCACGCTCTGGGATCTGAGAATGTCCACCATTTCTATGGTGACCAGACGTCCCGCTTTGGGCGGGACAGTCCCGCCTTAAAACAATTTGTCCCGCGTCCCGCAGGTTTTTTGAACCGTCCCGATTTTTGGGAGGCTGCCACACTGCCTTCTGGGGTGCACCCCAGAAGGCAGTGCGGCAGCCTCCTGCGCATGCGGCCGCAGGAGCGCACTGCCTTCTGGGGTGCTCCCCAGTTTCCCCTCCTGAAACCAGAGAGCGCCCCAGAAGGCAGTGCGCTCCTGCAGCTGTGCACACATGCGGCTGCCCGCCCACCCGTCCCGGTTTACAAAGGTGATAATCTGGTCACCTTAACCATTTCCAAAAGCTCTCACAGCACAACTTTTCAGGGAAAGTGAAGGAAAAGCAAAGAGAATTAACATATTTTCCCTTCCTTCAGGTTTCCTTGCTCCTCCCGGCTTTCTCCACCCACACAGTAGCAATTCCTCTTTCAGGGATTGAACAAGGAAGTGGGGGGCAAGTCAAATGGAGGCTTGGGTGTGAACACTTTGCAACAGGAGAAACCATTAAAACAGAAAACTGTGGGGAAAACTGATTACAAAGTTCACAGCCATGGGATATGCCCTGCCTGTATAAAGGTCTGCGTGTATGAATTGTTCTGTTGGAAGTATGTGCCTCATTCCATTTTTTAAAAAATCTAAAAATACAGCTACACCCTGTTTCAACAATTGATTTTAAAAACCAAAATCAAAGCCAAATTAAAATTTAGGACCCAAACTTCCAGTAACCACAACTGTCTACATCATTAGACCTAATTCACAACGTGATTGATGAGGCAGTGAAATTAGAGAGCCCCTCGTTTCTTAACCAAACATTTTCTGAAAAAGCCAAGTTTCCTCAGAGGAATGTGAACACTCAAATAACACAGGTGCGGGCTTCTTATGAGATCAATGTTGGAGGAGGATATTTAACCCAGGGCCCTGGGGACGAAAGGAAAATAAAACAGAGAAAGAAGAGTCTATATGTATGTGAGGGAGGAAGGGAGAACAGATAGAAAGCCTTCGAGTCACTGTGATCTTGAATCATGTTATCTGTGATGATGCCAAATTGAATTCTAACCAGCAAAAAAATACTTATCAACAAGACGGGAACCCCGAGGAAAGTAGTTCTAAGGGGGATTGTAGTGTTTAATCATTAAATATCCCTCCTTCTCTACCAAAGCTACAATTCCCAGAAGTTTTTGGGAGTAGCCATGGTAGAATGGTAGAATGCCAAAATAATCAGTTGTTTGAAGTCCTGTTAGATTGAAGTCCTGTTGCATCATGGAGACCAACAACATTTGCAGGTTATGAGCTTCCGGAATTCAGAGCTCTGAGCTTTGAATTTTGAAAGCAGCCTTAGACCTTGGAAATCATGTTGCTCTCTGTGGTACAACAGGACTTTAACTGTTCTATTGCAAACCGACACAAGCTATCTTCTTGGGAGGCATCACTTTCAGCTGCACAGAGCGGAAATCATGGAAATCTTGTGCAGGTATAAAGTGATATTGTTTTGATTTTTGACAAAGAGGACTGACTGGCTATTGTGGGTTTTCAGGGCTGGGTTGCCATGTTCTCGTAGTTTTTGCCACTAAAGGTTTGCCCACATCTAGGGCTGGCATCTTCAGAGTCTCCTTCTTTGGAGGTTTTTAAACAGAGGCCTTCTGTCAGGAGTACTTTGTGTACTCTTACATGGCAGGGGATTGGACTCGATGGCCCTTGGGGTCTCTTCCAACTCTATGATTCTATGAATCTATGTCATGGTGAGTTGTGTTTCTCTCCATGGCACAGTGTGGAGTGATTGTTTGGAGGGGTACTGTCAAGACCCCTGGTCTGTTCAAGAAAAGCACTTCTTTATTTAGTAACAGCAGTTCAGGGAAAGATGAGGCATCCAACGGTTGTTGTCAGAACTGGGGAAACCTGCCAAAACCACCTTTCAAATAGGAAAGGCGATTCACCATCCTACTCCAATTGACACCTCCCATCCAAGAGAAACCTGACTCTTCTCTCTCAGCTGGAAGGGAATGTGGTTGGCCTCTCCTTATCATGTTCTACTCCATTCAAGCCAACACAGGAAATAGCCCCAGGTGTCTAACCAAAACAACAAGCTGTGGATTCCCAGGACTGCATTTGAGGGGGGAGAGGGAAACACAAACTACAGTACCCACCTGGTATATGACTGTGCAAGACAGGCATATATGTAATTGCAAATGCAACTGTAAATAAATCCACCTGGATACATGCAAATATGCCTTACCACACAACAGTGGTATAGTGCCCAGGGAGACAGGGAGGGCGTCTTGCCCCAGGTGTGCGCCGGTGTGTGGGCGTGGTGCGGCCATGGCAGGGGTATTCCAGGGCATGGCAGGGTGGGTCGGGGCGTGGCAGAGGCTCAGGGCATGCACGTGCCCCGGATGCAGTCCCCCCTCGCTACGGCTCTGCCACACAACCCCTCCACACTGTTCCACAGAGAGAAGCATATCTCACTGCGATGCCAGCCATAGATGTGGGCAAAATGTTAAGAGCAAAAACTACCAGCCCACAGCAACACAACCTGGAAAACCCACAGCAGCCGGGTGATTCTAGGCATGACAGTCTTTGACAAGTCACGTGACCAAACGGGGGCCCGCCCGGGGCATTTGTCTCCACCCCGCCACATGGTAGCTATGCCACTGGGTCTCCATCACTGGGACATCATGTGCTGCCACTTTTCTTTGAAGGGCAACATTTAAAAATTGCACATAAGGTCATTTCGCTACGTTAGTCTGCATACACAAACAAACCCTGCCTTACTTTAACTAAGACATATTGTATTTGTTGTTTTTATTTTTTACCTCGCTGATCTCCCCAATGGGGACCCAAAATGGCGTACGACGTCATTCTTCACTCCTCGCTATCCAGGATATCCTCACAACAATAACTCTGTGAGAGAAGCATGTGATTGGCCCAAGGTCACATGGTAACCTTCCACGGCAAAGTGAGGATTTGACCTAGTTGGACTCTGACAATTATATCACGGCTGTATTAGCTACAGTTACCAAATATGGAGTATTTGGAACAAATTCTGGTTAAAGAAGAAGGGTTGATTTTTATATTCTACTTTTCTCTATCTTTAAGGCATCTCAAAGTGGCTTGCGATCGCCTTCCCTTCCCCTCTCTTTGTGAGGTAGGTGGGGCTGAGAGCATTCTGAGAAAAACTGTGAGTGGACTGAAGTCACTCAGCAGGCTTCATGTGGAGAAGAAGAAGAGCTGGTTTTTTATACCCCACTTTTCTCTATCTTTAAGGGGTTTCAGAGTGGCTTACAACCATCTTCCCTTTCCAATCCCACAACAGACCCTTTGTAGAGTAAGTAGGACTGAGGGAGTTCAGACAGAACTATGACTAGCCCAAGGTCACCCAGCAGGCTTCATGTGGAAGAGTGGGGAAATCAAACTCAGTTCTCTAGATTAGTGTTCACTTAAGCCCTTAAAGCCTGGACTCTCCCTAACACCTAAAGTGACTCAAGTGAGGCAATCATACTTTGGTGACATTATGAGAAGACAAGACTCACTGGAAAAGACACTCATGCTAGGAAAACTGGATGGCCGAAGGAAAAGAAAATGAACCAACTGGAGGTGAATTGAGTTCCTCAAGGAAGCCCCGGGCCTCAGTTTGCAAGATCTCAGCAAGGCTGCTAATAAGACATTTTTGAGGTCAATAAATCATAAAGCTGCCATAAGTCGGAAGTGACTAGTTGGCACTTAACACAAACACCAGATGCTGATCTGAGCATTTGTGTATGAAATGCAGGCATGCCTGATTTTGACTTCTTATTAGATCTAGTCAGTACCGTGTTTCCCCGAAAATAAGACAGTGTCTTATATTAATTTTTGCTCCCAAAGATGTGCTATGTCTTATTTTCACGGATGTCTTATTTTTCTGTGTTCTGTTCGACGGGCATGCTTCCAAACAAAAACTTTGCTACGTCTTACTTTCGGGGGATGCCTTATATTTCGCACTTCAGCAAAATCTCTACTACGCCTTATTTTCAGGGGATGTCTTATATTTGGGGAAACAGGGTAGTTTGAATGCATGCAGCAATATCAGCCTAGTCCCAAAGATAACTGAGATCATCCCAGTAACTTCTCAGTGGCGGTGTAAATAGTCCTCTAATTCGCAGCAACAGAAAGCTATGAGGAGTTGAACCTTTCCCTTCTTTCAGCGCACCTGGCATGAGGGTAAGTCAGCGCTTTCCTGTTTCAGTACCAGGAATACCTTCCTCCCAAGGTGTCTGTTGTGGGGAGAGGAAGGGAAAGGAGCTTGTAAGGCACCTTGAGTCTCCTTACAAGAGAGAAAGGTGGGATATAAATCCAAACTCCTCGTCGTCGTCGTCGTCGTCGTCTTCTTCTTCTTCTTCTTCTTCTTCTTCTTCTTCTTCTTCTTCTTCTTCTTCTTCTTCTTCTTCTTCTTCTTCTTCTTCTTCTTCTTTCTCCTCTTCTTCCTCCTCCTCCTCCTCTTCTTCTTCTTCTTCTTCTTCTTCTTCTTCTTCTTCTTCTTCTTCTTCTTCTTCTTCTTTCTCCTCCTCCTCTTCTTCTTCTTCTTCTTCTTCTTCTTCTTCTTCTTCTTCTTCTTCTTCTTCTTCTTCTTCTTCTTCTTCTTCTTCTTCTCCTTCTCCTTCTCCTTCTCCTTCTCCTTCTCCTTCTCCTTCTCCTTCTCCCATATTGTTGCCAGCGGATACAGCACTAGCCCTCTAGGTTTTCAACAGGGAAACGCAAACCCTATCCCCTAGACACAATTTCAAGCCAACACTCATTTTATTTACACATATTCATATCTCTTTACCGAAGTTGAAAGAAGATGGGGGGAAGGGGGGTGACGAGAGGAAGGGGGTGGGAAGAGAAAATAGCTAGTTTAATCCCAATGCTAACACAAGATTGATTCACATTCATGATCACTATTTATTGGCGTGCGCAGCATACGATGGGTGTTCTCAATTAGGCCGCCTCTTCCCACGAAAGGGGCAATTGCATTAGAAACGAAATGGAGCTGGCGGTTGATCGAGGTCTAATTTGATATAAAGTAAACCATCCGGATGGCGACGGGACCACAAGAGTGGAAAATGCGTATTTCGCTCAATCAAAATATTGTGTTAACCCCCTCCCCCCCCCACATACAAATGGGATTTACCTCCAAAGCTAATTACCCGGGCTTAATATCTGTCCACAAAGTCACATCACCGGACTCCGACATCTGTAATGAAATCCAGCATTGTTCTGAATGCATAAAGACCGTGTATATTTTATTAAACTGCTTTCAGAGTATTTATCTAATAGCTTAGTGAGAGGTTTGTTTTGTTGTGCTGGAAACAGATTTAGGGATTTTTTTTTTAATAAGTGGCATCAAACTTTGCCCCGTGTTTTTAAACAAGACAGTATGCCGCAAAGCATAAATGATGAAGTAGTATCGATGTGCACAAATTTGGCACATAAGCAATATTTAGGCAGCTATGTACAAAAAACTACACCATAAAACACTATTTTTCTCTCCCCCTCCCCCGCCACTTTTTACCCCTTACAGGTTTTTATTGCTTGGTCACAGCTGGATTTACACTGTATTTAATAAAAGATTAGTAGCCACGTGGGACTGAAATATGTGGTGTAAGTCTTTTTCAGTAAAATAATTCATAAATCTACATATGAAATTCTTTTTGCAAGTGCAGGGCACCCATAATGTAATTATTAATGTTGTGTATGGGGTTCCTCCCCCCCGCCTTGGAATTTAATGGAAGCTAGACCTGTCCATAGTTGCTTGCAGACACATGTCTCCAGTTTTGGATGTGGATGTCAAGCTTGCTAGCTGTTGTGTTTTGAAGATTCCCTTGAAACCCTGAAGTCTGAGAAACTGGGACACAGCAGTGGAAAGAGATTCTGAATTTGTCCTGTTGAAGACTTTCACTGCAATAATCAACGGGCTGTTGTGGGGTTTCCAGGCCATGGGCTGACGTTTTTAGCTTGTAATGTTTCGCCCACGTCTGTGGCTGGCATCTACAGAGGCATGTCACAGGAAGATGTGTTTCTCACTGTGACTCAGGCCCCTCCTGCTCATGCAGAACAATGCACTTTCAATCCACTTCCAGAATTGTTTGCGAGTGGATTTGGCTATTCCGCACAACAAAACCCAGCTGTAAAGTGCATTGAAAGTGGATTGAACGTGCATTGTTCTGCATGTGTGGAAAGGGCCTCGGAGAGAAACACATCTTCTTGTGAGAGGCTCTGAAGACGCCAGCCACAGATGCAGGCAAAACGTTAGCAGCAAAACCCACCAGACCACGGCCACCCAGCCCAGAAAACCCACAACACCCAGATACCAAATTCCTCAGATGCACTTGCGAACAGGTTTTTTGCCAAGAGGAGGCAGAGAGTTCCCAGAGTCCCTTCCTCTTACATGAGATCGTCGTCTCCAGGTTGGGAAATCTCTGGAGGTTTGGGGGTGGAGCTTGTAGAAGGTAGTGGGAGGAGCCTCAGCAAGGTATAGTCCCCCCAGAGTCCACCCTTTGCAAGCCGTTTTCTCCAGGGGAAGTGATGTTGGCCACTTGGAGACCAATTCTAGTCCCAGGAGATCTCCAGGCTGCAACTGGAGACTGGCAACTCTCCCCCTCCTCCTTTCCCACAGATCCAGGGTGCCTCCCGCTTGCCTGTCTGCTCTTTTCATGAGCTCGCAGCAGCTTCCACTGCCAGCATCCCCAACCCTAGTGGTGCTAGCCATAAGAGCATCCGGGGATATGGGCACTATTGTGCTAGCGGCGAGTGGTGTGCTGCAGAGGCGTTCCTCCCATTGGGCAAAGTGGGCAGTTGCCCAGGGCGCCACCTTGTGGGGGGCACCAAAAATGCAGGTGGGATTTTTTTTGAATTTTCAGTGTTTTTTCTGTTTTTGGCCTGCAGGAGGCGCAGTTTTTAGGCTAGCAGCACCAACTTTTCAGGGATTTTTCAGGAGACTATCCTGATGATATCACCCAAGTTTGGTAAGGTTTGGTTTAGAAGTCCCAAAGATATGGGACTCCAATAGGGAGTGTTCCCATCCCCCATTGTTTCCAATGGGAGCTAATAGGAGATGGGGGCTTTACACCTTTGGGGGGGTCCATAACTTTGAACCTTCTGAACCAAACTTAACCAAACATGGGTGGTATCATCAGTAGGGGCTCATGAAGATACTCTGAAATTTTGGTGCTGCTATCTTAATAATTGCACCCCTGACAGCAGGCAAACCCTAAATTTCCCCAGATTCTCCTTTTAAATCCACCCCCTACCTGCCAATGCCTGTTTTCTTTATTTCTTTCTTTTATTCTTTCAATGCCTAATAAAGGTGGTTGTTGTTGTTGGGGGGGGGGCATCAAACTCAGGTTTTGCCCAGGGCTCCAGTTTGCCTAGGTACGCCACTGGTGTGCTGGTGGTGCCCTGCTTCAGAAACAAGTTTGGAAAGTGTAACCCCCATGCTCAGAATAGGTTGACCCAGTAAGGGGTGGAGACTCAAAGCAGCAAGAGGCTGCAGAGCTAGTTTGGAGGAGACAAGGCTACCAGACTCGGACCTTGATTTCTATAAGCCCTTAACACCTTGTTAAGGTAAACTGCAATGTTGTTGGGAACTACTGGGAAGGTAGTTGTTTGTTTTTGCTATGTTGTAAATGTTGGAGTTTATTGTTTCAGGGGGGTTTTTTTGTGGTTGTAATGGGTGAGAGTTCTCCTGGAAACCTTCATCATGTATTCGAATCCTGTCTCACCAAGCCAGTGTGAGTTCTTCAGCATTTCAACCGCACTTGCAAAGAAGAAATTAGCCAGACTTGGCAGGTATCCCTCGTAGAGCTAAGGAAATATAAGGACTTGAAAATGCAACCTGAACAGGATCTTGAAATGTGATGTTAAATGTTGATGCTATATGTTATATGTTAAGAAAGTAAACCATTTTGTTTTTAAAAATTTGTTGTTGCAAACTCATTCCAAGTTCTGCCCCACAGAACCCACAAGCTGCGGTTACAAAAGCACCAAACAAGCCACAGGGTGGTTATGTCTGAACTTCCTGCCTAGAGCTCCACGGCCATTCAGAGGAGATAGTGGCAATGCTCTGAGTTCTGGTCCAGAAAACTGGCCCATCAATCAATCCGTATCTCAGTCTTCCAGTTTAACACTCTTACCGGCACATATATAGGGAAATGTGTCTTTGTGTGTGCAAAGTGTAGTCATGGCCCATGCGCCCTGGGGGGAGGAGGGGGAGGGGAGGAGGGCTGTCATCTGGTCATGACCCACCCACTCTGGGCAGGAGGAGGAGGAGGAAGGAGGGGGAATTTTATTTATTTATTTGATTTATATCCTGCCCTATCCCTGCAGGGCTCACGGCAGGTCACAACATAAAACTGAATTGAATTGAATCAGAAGGGGCATGTGTTTGTGTTTGCGCGTGTAAAGTGCTGCCCAGCTGCAGCCGGCTGCTGGTGAGCCTGCAGGGTTTTCAAGGCGAGAGGCATTTGGAGGGGGTTTGCCGTTGCGGTCCCCTGCCTGGCCTGAGAGAGTCCTGAGAGAACTGTGTCAGCAGGCTTCATGTGGAGGAGCAGGCACTCAAAGCCAGTTCTCCAGATGAGAGTCAGTCATTCTGTGCTTTTGGCTTCTGGGATTTGAAAAGACCCTGCCCAGGTGGTCGCCAGTTCTGATTGGGAAACACCTGGGGGTTTGGGGGTGGAGTTGAGGGAGGGCAGGGTTTGTTGAAGGGCGGGGCTTCAACGAGGTATAATGTCCTAGAGTCCATCTTCCAAAGTGGCCATTTTCTCCAGGTGAACTGATCTATACAGTTTGGAACTCAGTGGTAATCCCAGGAGATCGCCAGCCACCGCCTGGAAGTTGGCATCCCTATGACTAATCCAGGTCAGGGCAATGCAAAACTCAGCAGGGTCATTTCCAACATCAGTTTTGTTCTCATGAGGGACAATCCAGATGTACATACCACCACATGCTTTCTCCCCTGTACTCCAAAGAAAATTAGATTTAGATTGTCTCTGGAGTAAAGGAGAAGACAAGGGGCGTTTCCCCACTCTTGAGGATCCCCCCTCTTGAGGATCCCCCCTGAGAGCAGCGCGCGGCATCCCTGGCACGCGCCTGGGCATCCCCACGACCCCGCGCTCTGTGCAGGGTCATCAAAAGGCGCCATTTACAAGATCGCCAGGGATGCCGCGCGCTGAGGGGGCGTGAGAGGGGCAGCGTCGTGGGGAGTGCCCTAGGACCCCGCGCTACTTGAGGAGAGTAGCACGGGGCTTAAGGTAAGTGGGGAAAGGCCCAAGGAAACCGGACCCGTCATGTCCATGTTGGTCACCAGATCATGCCTGCTACCTGTCCCCATGGAAGGGAAAAGCACCCCAAATGGAAACAGCCTCATTTTTTGTTCCCGAGTACTTTGAGCCACAGAGGTTAGATTAGGATAGGATCTTATTTATTTAGTCTGCTGTCGTCTTTTATCGTTTTTTAGATTGTATTTTATGTGATTTTATTGGCTCTTCTCTCGTGGATTTTATAGCACTCAGATTCGGGGGGGGGGGGAGGAGTCGGTACATTTTTATTTATCCTGACATAAAAGAAACAAGTCAAATAAGTAAATGAGTATCTCGGGAAGGAAGGAGAGGTCAGGTTTCCTTCTAATATTGGAGGAAGAGGATAATTGGAGCTCACCTGGACTATGTGGGGGAAGTCTGGATTGCCCCAAAACAGATTCATTAAAAATGGTGCTCTTTCTCTTGATTCGAGAATATATATTTTTTTAAAAAATCTTGGCTGAATATTTCTTTGGAACACGTCTTGGATTTTTTTTGAAAATGTTCTTTAATACATGCTGGAATTATTTAATTACTTTTGCCAGCAAGTTTACGGAAAAGCCTTTCCTGTCCCACTGCGTAGCCTAAAATAAGATTATTTACTATCCAATCTAAGGATTGCTGACTAGGGCTCTTGGCAGCTGAAGCTGCTTCAGCAGTTAAATTCCCACTTTTTCTCCCCCCCCGTCCTGGGCAAAAACCCAGCAGGCTGATTCAATTAAACTCTTTATGTTATATATTACCCAGAAGTTCACCATCTGAAGCAATTTGCAAAGTCTAAGCTTTTATGATTGCAATTTGGTGGCAAGACCAATTTTTCGTCCCTCTTCCTTCCCCAGCTTTTCTTTTACTTGGGCGACAATGGAAATGACAGACGTCGATAGGCTTCTTCTGAGTCACGGGCCGGGAAAGCCTCGTGAGCATCCTCCAGAAAGGCAGAAACAAAACAAACATCATTTCAAGAACCTGTCATTTTAAAAAAAATCCTTACTCATTAGAGGGTCGGAATGCTCTTGTGTTTGGCAATACAGTCATTTCCTGAGCACCGGAGACTCGAATCCATCATGGCAGAAACGGGGCCGGGGGGGGGGGGGAGATAACAATGGAGACTTTGTTAGCGTAGTAGCCCGTGGTTTACATTGCTAATGAGTAGGACAAAAAGAGGTTCTTTTACACTGAGCTGGATCGCCAATGGTCCATCCTCCTCAGAATGATCAACTCTGACCGTCAGCAGTTCTACTTATTCACATATTTCTCCACAGCTTTCCCCCCCAGAAGGAGGACCAGAGAGTTTGGTGTCTTTCTCCATTCTCCATTTTCTCCTCACTACAACGACCCTGTGAGGTCAACTGGTGCAGTATGGTCTGGGGAAACTTTCTGGTAAAGGAGGGGTGGGTTTGAAGCCACGGCTCTCGATCTGACATTTCCCTTCCAGCAGAAAGAACAGAGATGGATTCTGGGATCATCTACGTGAAAACCACTGAGCTACGTCCCGTTATGCTCTGATCCTGAGCTGATACATACAAGATAGAACGTGTACGTAGTGTATGGACTTTCTACAGGAAAGTCCAGTAGAAGCTCACCACTGGATATGCTCACACTGAAGATCTGGGCCAGAACCAGATGCTTTTGAGGAGGAGGGTAAATCTTATTGGTCCCTTATGCTACCTGACTCCTAGTAAGTACATGGTGGGCATAACAATGAAGCAATGGTCCACAGTATAGCAGAGAGGGGGGAAACCTTGCAGCACCCTTCATTAGCAAGCTGAGTTGTAGGAGCATGAGTCCTAGAGTTCCCAATTTGATACCTCCAATGTACAGTTGCCAGGCACTGACAGCTGGTGGGACGTGATTTACTTATGGGGATGGACAATTGGTATCCATGACTTGATGATACCACTTCTGGCGTGTCCCAAAAGTGGTGTCATCACACTTGGGGGGATGCTCACTATAGAGTTTAACCATAGAGTTTTGGGTGAATGGTAGAATATCTCCCAACATAGTGACATCACTTCTGGGCATCATCACACTGGGGACACCAGTCATCCACCATCTTCCTCCAGTCACCAACCTGAGCAGCAGGGGCTGGGGGTTATAACCAGCGGTGGGATTCAAATAATTTAACAACCGTTTCCCGTGGTGGGACTAAAATAATTTAACAACTGGTTTGTCGAAGACTTTCACGACCGGATTCAACTGGTTCTGGTGGGTTTTCCGGGCTGTATGGCCGTGGTCTGGTGGATCTTGTTGTAAACTAACAACTGGTTGTTTACAAGCACCATTTTAACAACCAGTTCTGCCGAAGTGGTGCGAACCTGCTGAATCCCACCACTGGTTATAACCCTATTCCAGTGCCTTACAGGTACTTGTAATGCCTGAACTACTACTGGTGTGTCATCCATCCCTTGGCAGCCTCCCTACCAGTAGTTTCATAAGGTCAAATCCAGTTAATAAACCCATACCCTCCCCAGAATAGCTTTCTATTTCAGCAGAGCTGTAGCGAGGCGGAACTGCACCCGGGGCACGCCTGCCACACCTCCACCCTCCATGCCACACCCCCACCACACCCCCGCACCGGCCCGTGCCCGGTGCATCATGCACCCCCCGGCCCTCTTGGCTTCACCACTGTATTTCAGGCCTTGGCAGTGTTTAGATAGGACATTTCTGTATAACCCGATCTCTCTCTCTCTCTCTCTCTCTCTCTCTCTCTCTCTCTCTCTCTCTCACGCGCTTTCTTTCTTTCTTTCTTTCTTTCTTTCTTTCTTTCTTTCTTTCTTTCTAGAACCTCTCAGCGAACTTTTCCAGTCTGCTGACGGCCGCTGCCGCGCGGTGATGACTTCCTTTACTTTCCTCAGATTGTTTTAATCAGGTTTTCAAAGCCAGCCCGCCATGCTTCACTGCGACAGCCCAAAGACAATGAGCTTCGTGTTGCTCAGGCGGGAACATCTGACTGACTTCAATCGTTTTTACGAGGCACTGTAGCGGCTTCACATTTGATGCGGCTTTACATCTGAGAGAGAGATCCCGGGTATTTAATCTGCACAAAACAGTGGCGATAGACAGGAGGGCAAGAGCGGACACTGAACCCTGAAGACCTCCCTTAGAGATGCATTTCATTTTAATAAGGAACACGGCGGCCATTTAATTTTCCCCCTAGCAGTCCCCCCCACACACACACACACAGCATGTTGCCTTCGGGATGTAACAGTTCACTTTGCATGTACTTTATCTGTGACTCAACCCCAGTTCTCCAGTTGAAGTATTGTTCAAATAATAGTGTGAAATGATTTACAGGCATTTTAAGTTATCTTGGTGTTGAGTCTCTTGTTACAAACAGATGAAGGGACCGGTTTTAGGGGAAACATTTAATTTAAAGCATTTAAAAAGGAACGCAGGCTTCAAGCAACTGTGTCTCGTAGACGGAATGTGCCTTGTGGGGAAACGAGCTGAGGGGGGAAAGGAGCAAAATAAAATGTTATTTCTTTAGCATAGAAGGGATGACTGAAACAGAGAAGGGCTTGAACAGCGTAATGCTGGTAATTCATTGGCAGCTTAGATCTTCCAAGACATTTTTTCAGAGTTGTTTTAAATGTCTTGCATTTCTTTAAACATGGGGCGAGATATTTCGGTAGATAATTTGAGCGCAGGGTAAATCCCACGGTATTATTTTTGTGACTTTTTTTGGTGCAAAATAGACACCCATTTCTTTCGATCACACGCATGCTTACTTAGAAGGAAGCCCTGCTAGGTTCGATAAGGCTGACTCTCGAGGAAGCATGCGTAGCATTTTCAGTCTAAGAATTCCTTCCAGGGAGCAAGTCCCATTGAACAGACAGGAATAAGCATCTGAGCAGATCTCTAAGAAGTACATTGTTGGTCCGTTTTAATAAGCACGGCCAGCTTGGAAGTTCTGCCATTTTTCATATTCTGATCAGCTGTGATTTTAACTTCTAATTTTGTTCCAAGGTAGTTTGGGAAATTTGCTGAGAACTCTGATGGAAATAAGTTCTTTGAATTTTGAATTTTTGCATTTGATTTTGAATCTGTATTAACCGCTGTTTTTAAAAAGGTAATTTTAGTAATTTATTTGTATGGAAGTTTAATTGTTTAGTCCTGTTTGTGTTTAGTTGTATTATGATTTAATTTTGTTGTGCACCGCCCAGAGCCCTTTGGGGATAGGGCGGTATATAAAACTAAACAATAAATAAATAAATAATAAGTAAATAAATGCTGTATTTTGGACAATGTCGTTGCCGAAAAAGAGCTTAGAAGACATTTGATCTGTTTCACAGGATCACATTATTTCATAAAAGCCTTGTTGGATATTTTTCCTTTTCTTTCTGTAGATGACCTCTTGCTTTTGAGCTGTTTGAATTAAAAATGCCCAGGTTTTCTTTTCGCTCCAGCTTCCTGAAATAAGAGACCATTCTTGGCTTGCTTTCTCACATTCCAGGTAGCAATTCCTGAAATGGGGGGATCTCCTAAGCCCGTAAAAAATTTGCTATGTCTAATTTATTGCTTCATTTGCGGCTCCTGCTACAGCAAGGTAAATTTATTCTGATTTGCACAACCCAACTCCCTCCTGTGACAGTGACTAATTATTACCCCAGTTAAAATAATGAAAGTGTCGGAAAGTGTCCGAATGCAATTTGTTAGGAAAACATGTGGCATGCTGTGTTACCCCAGCCCAAAGGAAAAAAAAATCCTAAGTGATCAGAAAGCATGGTGAATTAAGATATTGTTCCCCCAAAAGGTTACGAATCAATAGGGAGAGTTTCAGAAACTCCAAAGGCCATCGGAGAAGGAGAAAAAATCAGACAGAATATTTTGATGCTTTCTTTCCTGATGAAGAAAAGCTGTTTTAATGGGTGGATGATAATTCAAGGGGCCATTTAATGGTGACTTTGCTCGAATAATTCTGCACCATTTCCATTATTGCAGCCATTTGAGAGAGTCGCATTTGGGTGAACCCCCAGGCCGGTCTTGACACATAAAGACGCTGGTTAGGTTGTAGAAGTCCTTTCTATAAGTCGAGGCTCTTTCTTCCAACTAAAGCAGGTTTTCTTTTGTTGTGGGGAGAAGCTCTTCCAAGGATGGAGCATTAAGGAATGACGCTCCGTTCACACGAACAAAGCAGCTCCACTAGAAGAGCAATAATTATAACAATTAAGTGTTGTCACGTCACAATGACTTTTGGTGACCCCCTCAAGGGGTTTTCAAGGCAAGAGCCTAAGGTGATTTGCCTTTGCCTTCCTCTGCACTGAGGTGGTTTACCATCCAAGTACAAACTTAGACTGGCCCTGCATATTTCCAAGCTTTGATGCACCCTGGCTAGTCTGGGCAATTTGGTCTGCCACTAGCGAGATAGATACATGGAATCCAATCCACGAGAACCAGCATGGTGTAATGGTTAAGAGTGGCGGGCTCTAATCTGGAGAACAAGGTTTGATTCCTCACTTCTCCACCTGAGTGGCAGACTTGGATTTGTTCCCCCACTCTTCCACATGAAGCCTGCTGAGTGATTTTGGCCTAGTCACAGTTCTCTCTGAATTCTCTCAGCTCCACCTGCTTGCAAAATGTCTGCTGTGGGGAGAGGAAGGGAAAGAAATTTGTAAGTCAATTTTAGTCTCCTTGCTGGAGGGAAAGTGGGGGGATACAAATCCAGACTCCTCCTCCTCCTCTTCTTCATTCATTTTGCTAGTTATGCTAACAGGTATGAAGCAGATTCTGAATCTTCCATCAGTTTTTATTTTAGAGTTTTATCTCTTGTTTATATTTTATTTTTCATTTTTAGTTTAGAAGTAAAGCTTCACAGGAGAAGAACTTCCTCCTCCCATACCTTGTTTGCGTGAGTTGATTGTTTGCGAATATTTTCCCTCCGCCACTCTTCCACCTTCCTACCAGTGTTAGTCATACTATTGATCCCATCCACTCTGAGGTCTTGAACCGTTGGGAAGTGAATGAAAGTATGATGTGATGCATTTATGGACAGGATGTCTTCTGTAATAGCATCACAGTTGTGGAATTCTGTCCCCAGGTACAGCTAGATTCACGTCCAGTAGAAGAAGAGCGTCCAGTAGAAGAAGAGTTCAGTAGAATAAGAGCAGTGGCGTAGGGGGTTAAGAGCGCGTGTATCTAATCTGGAGGAACCGGGTTGGATTCCTTGCTCTGCCGCCTGAGCTGTGGAGGCTTATCTGGGGAATTCAGATTAGCCTGTACACTCCCACACATGCCAGCTGGGTGACCTTGGGCTAGTCACAGCTTCTCGGAGCTCTCTCAGCCCCACCTACCTCACAGGCTGTTTGTTGTGAGGTGGGGAGGGCAAGGAGATTGTCAGCCCCTTTGAGTCTCCTACAGGAGAGAAAGGGGGGATATAAATCCAAACTCTTCTTCTCTTCTGTATACTTTGCCTTTCTCTATCAAAAGAACTCTCAAAGCAGCCTACAATCTCCTTTCCCTTCCCCTCTCCACAACAGACAGCCTGTGAGGTAGTTGGGGCTGAGCAAGTTCTAAGAGAACTGTGACTGATCCAAGGTCACCAAGCAGCCTTCATGTGGTGGAGGGGGAAATTGAACCCAGTTCTCCAGATTAGAATCCGCTGCTCATGTGGAGGAGCGGAGACTCAAACCCAGTTCTCCAGAGTAGAGTCGGACACTCTTGACCACTCCACCACACTGGCACCACAGAGACTAACAAGACGGTTGGGTTTCAGCTTTTGAGAGTCCAAGCTCCTTCAGTCAGGTGGGGCAAAGGAATTTTTGACCCTTGAAAGGTTATATCCCCAAAATCTTGCTGGTCTCTGAGGTGCTACTGGACTCTAATTTTGTTGTGGTGAAAACCAACTCGGCTGCCCTCTGAAACTGTTTTCCCAGGTGCTTTTACCATGTGTCTGGTTTGCCATTTTCCAGAGGAAAACACTTTTTGGTCCTTTGAGCCTTTTCACAGCACTGAGCCTAGAAATTATTCCAATCATTGGCTCCTTAAGTTGCCAATCTGTCGTTATTTTGTGTTAATATAGTTGGGACATTTCCTTATTGATTTAGATAAATTATGTAAGCCACCTTGGGGATGAATCAGCCAGAAGGTAGGACGTAAATCCTTTAAATAAATAAACAACAATGTGAAGTTACATCAGCAGGTGAGAACGAGGGCAGTTTAAGCGAGTGTCAGAACACTGCTGTACAGTGAGCTGAAAAATGGCTCTGAGTGGAATTTTTCGGCATTGCCAAAAATGCTTGTGATGAATAATAAATGGTGTCAGCTCACCCGTTGCGCATCCTCAGGCTATGAAAATCATGATCCAAGTTCAAATCCCTGCTGTACCGGAAGCTTGCTGGTCCGTCACACACTCTCAGTCCAACCTAGCTTGCAGGGTTGTTGTTGTGAGGATAAAATAAAAAAAAATGTTGTGAGGATAAAGGTGTGAGCAGCTTTGCATCCCCCTTGGGTAGAAAAAGTGAATAATCAGGCAGATAAATAAATCTGGTGGGACAGAGACTGTGTGTTCATAAACGTATACACAACTGTCAGACATTACTGGAACATGTTTGACTGCTGTAGCAAACAGGATTTTGAGCTGGGAGAACCATTGCCAGGACGTTTTACATGTTCTTGGGACCAATCCTGAAGCAGAAGCAGAAGCAGAAGAAGAAGAAGAAGAAGAAGAAGAAGAAGAAGAGGAGGAGGAGGAGGAGGAGGAGGAGGAGTTTGGATTTATATCCCTCCTTTCTCTCCTGCAAGAGACTCAAAGAGGCTTACAATCTCCTTGCCCTTCCCCCCTCACAACATACATGCCTGTGGGGTAGGTGGGGCTGAGAGAGCTCTGAAAAGCTGTGACTAGCCCAAGGTCACCCAGCTGGCGTGTGTGGGAGTGCACAGGCTAAACTGAATTCCCCAGATAAGCCTCCACAGCTCAGGCGGCAGAGCTGGGAATCAAACCCTGTTCCTCCAGATTAGATACACGAGCTCTTAACCTCCTACGCCACTGCTGCTGCTGCTGAGTTACTAAACCTGAACCCAAAAAAGACACCTGCCTCTAGACTCCCTGTCGGTAAACACGCATCACCTGTTTCCTCCGAGAAACGTGTATGCACTTCAGTGCTGGACTTGGCCAGGTTTCAGGTAAGTGAGGGAGAGGAGTTTTCCTTTTTAAAAAGGTGGCATGCTGAACAGAACTGAGAAATGCTGAAAAGTGGCATTTTTTGAGGTTTGATTTTTTTTTTCCGGCTCCTTTTTATTGCCATCTCCTTGGGTGAAGAAACCCTGAAACTACTGAGAATTTCTGTGTGTTTTTTTCCTGGTTTGGGTTTACTGAACACCCATCCCTAGATATCAACTCTGTCAAAGCTCCCTTCATCTCGTTGCATCTGACAAGAAGTTTGCTGTGAGCTAACCACATGGTTGTACACGTGAAAGAAAGAGATCTGGGAACCTTAGTAGACCAGAAACTGAACATGAGTCAGCAGTGTGATGCGGCAGCCAAGAAAGCCAATGCAATTCTGGGATGCATCAATAAGAGTATAGTGTCTAGATTGAGGCAAGTAATTGTACCACTCTACTCCGCATTGGTCAGGCCTCATTTGGAGTACTGTGTTCTGGGCACCACAAATAACGGCTCTAGAGTAAACTAGGCCGTAATTGTGACGGGGGCAGGGCACATGGTGAGCTCCAGAGCAGTGAGGATGCATGCCTTGTGGCTGGCCAGGTGGCTGAGCCTTACCCGGCCTGTTCGCAAGTGACGCACGAGCGCAAGGGGAGGAGCACACTCCCTATATATTAGGCAGTACGCGGTTTCTCCAGCCTTCTTTGTCGCCTGGAGAAAACTGACCCACCCTCCCTCCCTATTTAGATAGGGCTTTCTTGCTGCTCAATTCATCGCAGCCTTGGGCGGTTTGGGCACAGGAACGCATCCTTATGGGGAGGATGAGCATGTGCGCCAGACCTCCCCGCGGTTGGGGGCCTCCTTATACTCCCTAAACTTGTTGGTCTCTAAAATACAACTTGTTCTACTACAGACCAGCATGGCTAAAAATAATATGGCAAGTCCTTGAAACCAATACCAACAGATTTTGGTATGGTGTTTACTATCCCGTACTGGACAGATGTCAATATTGAACATGTGACTTTGGAATGGCACAGTTTCAATCTGTAATATTACACTTCCAAAAAACTTTGCTTGCTAATGAAGGACCCTTCCTTTCCCTCTCAATAACTGGTCGACATATGGACAAACGGCTGGTGCGGGTGCCCCTCTTGGCTACTGTTGATTCCAGAGCCGAACAGTTGTGAACGATATGACACAGCTGCTCAGTCAGATAAAAGTTTGAAATTCCAGACTTCCTCCCCTGTAGCCTGGAAGCAAGCATATCAGGAATTTAATATCTCTCTCACTTCCAGTAATAAAAAAGGTGTACGTTACAGTATTGGGAAGGTAGAATTCGGGGGAAATAAGGCCTGCCCAAGTTACTCATTGATATTAATGGGATTTCAATGAATTTGTCGTTTTAATAAGCCCTAAGCGTGCCTCTCCTGGGACTGTACCAACCCTGAAGCCGTCACCTGTTGGCAAATGGTTTATATATTTTATATATTACAATTCTACCCCGCCAATCTCCCTTTCACAACAGTCCAACTTGGTCTTAATGATTCAGAGCGCCTACCTTGTTGCATGTACGTAGGTAAGGGCGGGTTCTCGGGTTTGAATCCCCCCCATTCATGTCCGAAGCTCCGCCCCTCCGTTTGTGGGTTTTTAAAACATTTTAGTTCTTTTTCGGTTTTTGGCCTGCAGGGGGCGCATTGTTTGGGCTAGCAGCATCAAACTTTCAGGGATTGTTTAGGACTCTCCTGATAAAGTTACATTACTCCGGAAGTTTAGGAGGTTTGGTTCAGGGGGTCCAAAGTTATGGACTCCCAAAGGGGGGTGCCCCCATCCTCCATTGTTTCCAATGGGAGCTAATAGAAGATGGGGGCTACACCTTTGATGGTCCATAACTTTGGACCCCTTTGAACCAAAACTTCACCAAACCTGGGATGTACTATCAGGAGAGTTTCTTACTGATGTACCACCATCAGGTTTTGTGAAGTTTGGTATCCAGGGAGGTCCAAAGTGCTATGGACTCCTAAAGCTGGGTGCCCCCCATCCCCCCATGGTTTCCAATGGGGAGCTTGGATAGGAGATGGGGGTTACACCTTTGGAGGGTCCATATAACTTTGGACCCCTGAACCAAACTTCACTAAATCCTCAGTCCTTTTTGTGGTGGTATCATTAGGAGAGACTCCTAAAGATACCTCCTAAATGTTTGGTGCTTCTGAAGCTTGCAACCATTGCACCCCTGACAGCAGGCACACCCCAAATTTCCCCAGATTCTCCTTTTAAATATACCCCCTTTGGCGTGGATTTAAAGGGACAATCTGAGGTCCTCAGTTTAGAAGAAGAAGAAGAGTTTGGATTTATATCCCCCCTTTCTCTCCTGCAGGAGACTCAAAGGGGCTGACAATCTCCTTGCCCTTCCCCCCTCACAACAAACACCCTGTGAGGTGGGTGGGGCTGAGAGAGCTCCGAAAAGCTGTGACTAGCCCAAGGTCACCCAGCTGGTCTGTGTGGGAGTGCACAGGTTAATCTGAATTCCTCAGATAAGCCTCCACAGCTCAAGTGGCAGAGCTGGGAATCAAACCCGGTTCCTCCAGATTAGAATGCACCTGCTCTTGACCACTACGCCACATTGAAAGTGATGCTGTTTCAGGGTAGATAATTCATTTCTAAAACAGGCATCACCTTTCACGTTGTTTACGACCAAGGGACCCCAGATTCTCCCTTTAAGGTGGATTTAAAAGGAGAATTTGGGCTCTCTAGTTTAAACACCATTGAAAGTGATGCTGTTTGCGGGTGGATTCCAGCATCACAGCGGCTGCCGGGGGGGGGGGGTGTGCAAAACTCAGATTTTGCATCAGGCTCCATTTTCCCTCTATGCCTCATCCCAGAAGGGAGGGGAGTCTGCCATCCCTGACCTCCGAGAGCTGCTTTTATAAGCAGTAGGCCAGGGGCGGGGCTTGGGGAGGCGTGGTCATGCCCTATGGGCGGGTGGGGGTGTGGCCTCCCTGAACCCCCCCCCCCATAAAAAATCTATACCTACGTCCCTGCCTTGTTGTAATGGGAGAACAGACTACTTTGATTCATGTGGCTGAGGTATTGCCGGATCCAGGTTGGGGAGCCATTGGAGATTTGGGGATTGAGCCTGGGGGGCACAGGGCCCTCAGCGGGGCACAATACTACAGAGCCCACCCTCCAAAGCAGCCATTTTCTACAGAGAAACTGATCATGCAGTCTGGAGCTGAGCTGTAACGTCGGGGATTCTCAGGTCCCACCTGAAAGCTGGCATACCTATGTGGTCGCCATTTTGTGTGAACAGCAGGATGTGCATATTTTCTCGCTTTGGTACAAACATGAACACAAACCCTGCAAAATCTGGGTTTCCATTAGGAATGCTCGAAGTCCTGCGTATTCAGATTGCATTGTGCATATGCCAGATAACGTCTGGATTTGCATGCCTATGTTTGGGAAGACGATCCTTGGTTAGCAGGGACTGATGGAGAAAAAGTCAGTCGGGCAAAAATATGGTGGCAGCCACAGGAGGGAAGCAAAATGCGTAAAGAGCTAGTGCCAGCAGCAGCAAGATAGAAGAAGAAGAAGAAGAAGAAGAAGAAGAAGAAGAAGAAGAAGAAGAAGAAGAAGAAGAAGAAGAAGAAGAAGAAGAAGAAGAAGAAGAAGAAGAAGAAGAAGAAGAAGAAGAAGAAGAAGAAGAAGAAGAAGAAGAAGAAGAAGAAGAAGAGGAGTTTGGATTTATATCCCACCTTTCTGTCCTGTAGGAGGCTCAAAGGGGCTGACAATCTCCTTGCCCTTCCCCCCTCACAACAGACACCCTGTGAGGTAGGTGGGGCTGAGAGAGCTCCGAGAAGCTGTGACTAGCCCAAGGTCACCCGGCTGGCATGTGTGGGAGTGTACAGGCTAATCTGAATTCCCCAGATAAGCCTCCACAACTCAAGTGGCAGAGCTGGGAATCAAACCCGGTTCCTCCAGATCAGAGTGTACCTGCTCTTAGCCACTGCTCTTAGCCACTACGCCACTGCTGACTGTTGTGGGTGTTCCAGGCTATGTAACCATGGTTGGGTAGTTTTTGCCCCTCACTTTTTCCCTGCACCTATAGCTGGCATCTTCAGAGGCATGTCACAGTAAGATGTGTTTCTCTCTGTGGTGCAGTGTAATTGTGTGGTGGGGTATATGTTTTTTACCTCACAGGTAGGAGGGGGCAGTGGTGGGATTCTAATCCCTCAACCACTAGTTCGCCCCCCCCACCGCACAACCCCCCCCACCGCCATGTGTGTTCCCCCACCACCAACTTACCTGGCTGTGCCTCCTGGCCAGGGAAGGAGGGGCCTGGCTGTCCACCGATCGGGCTGTGCACCTCTGGGCCAGCTGTACGGCCTTTGCGGGAGGAGGCCTGCTGCCACCGGGCTTCATCCTGGTGTCAGAAGGCCTCCCCTGAAGGCTGCGCAGTCCAGCAGGCCTGGCGGCCGGATCTGTGGCTGGCCAGGCCTGCCTCTGGCCTACGCACCTCTGGGCTGGGGAGGGAGAGCGAGGGGCTTAACAACCGGTTCGCCCAAACCGGGACAAACCGGCTGAATCCCACCACTGGGACGGGGCACATTTACATGTGTCTGGGTGGAGTTCATTTGCATTTGTCACAGGAAAACTACTTTTCTTGTCCCTTCTACACAATTATTCAGGCTAATTTATTAATGCCTCTTTTAGCCAATAAAGAGGAGCTTTCGGGTTCTCCCAAAGTATCTTTCCTTTTAAACAACTGCAAGCAATAACTGGAATGGTTGCAGAATTCCTACACCACGTCTATAAAGCTGTGATCAGATCGGGTGTATTTGGCTTGCTGTTGTGTTCTTATTTTACCTTTATGCTGATAGTTTATACCTGCTTGCTTTATCTGATGGGATTTCTTTTTAGATGTTCTGTTTTATTTGCTTGTTATGCCAGTAAAGGATTTCTGAGTGAGAGACATTTTACAATATGTCCTCTCGCTGCTTTGGGAAAAAAAAAACTTTCCACAGAGAAAATCTACTGCAGCTCCAAATTCAGTACATATTTTTTTGCAACAGTTGTAATAGTTAGCATCAGTAGCCAAGCATCCTTGTTGATATATATCACCATCAAGGCAACATTATATTCAATAAGTTTCGGAGGAAAGAGTAAAACAGGTTTGAGCGCTGTAATAGCTGCTCACGACTACCTCTGGGAACAGAATCTAATTATGCTATACAAGATTAGACCGGCCAAGAAGGGTTTTGTTACACACAGACTGTCATTTGAAATAGCTGGCTGTTGGCTTGGGTTTGTCTCTTCGGCTCAGCCCCTTCAGATTTATCTTCGTAGAAACTAAGATTACACATATCCGTGGACTGTATAACTACATTTGATATGAAGCTGAGATTAAATAGAGCGGGCTGATCGCCTGCCCAGCCCAAGTTTGTTAGAATTTGGAAGCTGAGTAGTTAGTACATGGATGGGAAACTGTTAAGGAAGCCCAACGTGGCTATGCTGGGGAAGAGAATGATGAATACTCTGCTCATCTCTTGCCGTGAAAACCCCATGTTTGGGGGGGGGGGTGATTTGGTTGCAACTGGAGTAAAGTGATACAAGGAGGGGCCTTTCATATTGCTAATTTCAATCTGTCTATGAGCCATCAGAGGTGTAGTGGGGGGAAATGGCGCCTGGGGGAAAATGACGCCCCTCATGCCCTCCCTGCTCCCCACTTATCTGAGCCAGTGGTGGTCACGGGCAGCCTGGTGGGGCCTGGTGGGGCAGGGCTGAGGGGTGCCTGGCTGTGGCCTCCACCAGATCTGGAGGGGCGGGGCTGAGGGGCGCTTGGTGCAGCCTCCTCTGGACCTGGCGGGGCCAGGCCCAACTGAGCAGAAAAGGGGTAAGGGTGTGGGGGTGATTTTCTACCCCCATGTGACCAAACAGCAGTGGCGTAGGAGGTTAAGAGCTTGTGTATCTAATCTGGAGGAACCGAGTTTGATTCCCCGCTCTGCTGCCTGAGCTGTGGAGGCTGATCTGGGGAATTCAGATTAGCCTGTACACTCCCACACACGCCAGCTGGGTGACCTTGGGCTAGTCACAGCTTCTCTGAGCTCTCTCAGCCCCACCTACCTCACAGGGTGTTTGTTGTGAGGGGGGAAGGGCAAGGAGATTGTAAGCCCCTTTGAGTCTCCTGCAGGAGAGAAAGGGGGGATATAAATCCAAACTCCTCCCTCCCTCCCTTCCTTCCTTCTCCTCCTCCTCCCTCCCTCCCTCCCTCCCTCCTTCCTCCCTCCCCCCTCCTCTTCTTCTTCTTCTTCTTCTTCTTCTTCTTCTTCTTCTTCTTCTTCTTCTTCTTTCGTCGTCGTCACCGCCGCCGCCGCCGCCGCCGCCTTCTTCTCTTCCTTCATCTACTTCTTCTTCTTCTTCTTCCCTCCTCCTCCCCCTCCTGCTTCTTCTTCTTCTTCTTCTTCTTTCTTCTTTCTTCTTCTTCTTTCATTGCCAAGCCACAAGCCAAGGCTGCCGCTGCCGCTTCTTTTCTTCTTCTTCTTCTTCTTCTTCTCTTCTCTTCTTTTTCTTCTTCTTCTTCTTCTCTTCTTCTTCTTCTTCTCTTCTTCTTCTTTCTTCTTCGCCGCCGCTGCCGCCGTCGCCGCCGCTGCCTTCTCTTCTTCTTTCTTCTTCTTCTTCTTCTTCTTCTTCTTCTTCTTCTTCTTCTTCTTCTTCTTCTTCTTCTTCTTCTTCTTCTTCTTCTTCTTCTTCTTCTTCTTCTTCTGGGGACCTTCCCGGGGCATTTGTCTCCACCCCTCCCCGTGGAAGCTACACCACTGTGAGCCATCTCTAAAGTGCCCTCTGGCCATTTCAGATAGTCCTGTATTTTCCCTCCACCTTTTCCCATGCTGCATTTCTTCTCACTCCGACGTTTGGATGATTGACATGCCTGTTGATGTTGGCACATGGTAGCAGGAGGAAGTGTGGTATAGTGGCTAAGAGCAGTGGACTCTGGAGAACCATGTTTGATTCCCCACTCCTCCACATGAACGCCAGACTCGTATCCAGTGAACTGATTTTGTTTCCTCGCTCCTATACATGAAGCCTGCTGCATGACCTTGAGCCTGTCACAGTTCTCTCCAAACTCTCTCAGTCTCAACTACCTGACAAGGTGTCTGTTGCGGGGAGAGGAAGGGAAAGGGACCTGGAAGTCACTTTGAGACTCCTTACAGTTGAGAAAAGAAGGCTATAAATTGAATCTTTTCTTCTTCAACACTAAAAAACAGAACCCCACTTTAAAGTATGAGACATGATGTATTATTATTATTGTGGTTGATTATTGGTTGATTTCACAGCTGCCAGTTCTTTAGCTGGTTGTTGGTCTGTCATCACAATTCGAACCTCACCCAGAGGCCTAGGAAGTTGTAATGTATCGGCGTAGTATTCGTGCGGATCCCAGCAGGGCTGCCTTCTGAATCTGACCGATGTTAATTTTGTCGATTTGAAGATGTTTCAAATGGCGCCCAGGGTGCTGATTACCACTGGGACGACCTCAGCTGGTTCGTGCCGTAGACACTGAAGCTCAATTTCAAATCGTGGTATCTAGTGACCTTCTCGTGTTCTTTTTCAATGACCCTGCTGTCACCGGGGACTGCTATGTCGATGATGATCCCTTTCTTTTCCTCTATCACTGTGATGTCAGGTGTATTACATGCCAACACTTTGTCTGTTTGGATTCAAAAGTCCCACAAGGTCTTGACCGTCTCATTTTCCGTTACTTTCTCTGGACGATGTTCCTGCCGGTTTTTAGCTGTCCTAATATTGTAATTCTTGCCTAAATTCCAGTGGATCCTCTTGGCCCCTGAGTTGTGCCTCTGTTCGTACTCAGTCTGGGCGATCTTTTTGCAGGAGCGGAGTACATGATCTATAGTTTTGTTGGCTTCCTTGCACAATCCCCACATAGTATCATCTGAGGATATTTCAAGTCTGGCCTTGATCGTGTTTGTCCTAATGGCCTGCTCTTGAGCTGCTAAAATCAGGGATTCAGTTTCCTTTTTCAGAGTTCCAGTTGCTAACCTCTGCTAGGCCTTTTCAACCTTGCCCTTGATCTATCATCCCTACTTTCGCTATATTGAATACCAGATCAGTATGCTACAGATCCTTGTATTTCCCAAGCATGAAAACCCTACTGCTTGCACCATTACGGTGACATTACTGTGACATGGCAGTGAGTTGAAAGCACCATATTTAAGAACAGGCCTGTGTTTTGCCCACGAGGCCATTTCCCCTCTTACATAAACTGAGTTTCCTATGACTGACATTTGGGGAAAGGGGCTGAGGCAGACAGGTGAACGCAGATCAAAACAGATTTCGCCAACCTTCTGTTCTAAAGGTCAAGGTTCCCACTGCTCTGTCATCAAGTTGCCTCACGACTAACGCCATAGATTCTGCCTGTTATTGGAAAAGAGAAACAAATGTTTGGTAATGTATGGGATTTGGTAATGTATGGGATTCCATTTCAAGAGTGGGTCAGCACACACAGATCTGTTCTATTGGGTATATAATCTGGAGGAACTGGGTTTGATTCCCAGCTCTGCTGCCTGAGCTGTGGAGGCTTATCTGGGGAATTCAGATTAGCCTGTGCACTCCCACACACGCCAGCTGGGTGACCTTGGGCTAGTCACAGCTTCTAGGAGCTCTCTCAGCCCCACCCACCTCACAGGGTGTTTGTTGTGAGGGGGGAAGGGCAAGGAGATTGTAAGCCCCTTTGAGTCTCCTGCAGGAGAGAAAGGGGGGATATAAATCCAAACTCCTAAATCCAAACTCCAATATGTAGTGGGTTTTATAGCAAATTTGCATAGTCAGAAAAGCAGGGAATCTCATGTAGTTAAATCAGGAGGAGGAGGAGGAGGAGGAGGAGAAGAAGACCAGGTTTTGATACCCTTCTTTTCTTAATCTTAAAGGAGCCGCAAAGCAGTTTACAATCTCCTCCCCCCACCACACACATGCAACAAACACCTTGTGAGGTAGGCGGGGCTGAGAGAGTTTGGAGAGGACTGTGACCAGCCCAAGGCCACCCAGCACGCTTCATGTGAGGAATCCGGAGAAACTCCCAGTTCACCAGATTAGAATAACAAAAAGAAGAGTTGGTTTTTCTACCCCACCTTTTTCTACCTTTAAGGAGTCTAAAGACAGTTTGTAAATCACCTTCCTTGCCACTCCTCACCACAGACACCTTGTGAGGAAGGTCGAGCTGAAAGAGTTCTGAGAGAACTGTGACTGGCCCAAGGTTTCATGTGGCAGGAATAAGGAAACAAATCCAGTTCGCTAGATTAGAGTCAATAGCTGTTAACCATTACACCACACAGGCTCTTGACTAGGTTTGGCAGTGGTAACCAGGATTGCTGGGAACCATCAGGGGTGCCCAGAAAAAAAAAAGCACATCTCTTATCCACCCTTGACACTGAACCAAACAAATATCACAACAAAGTTACTTGGCTTTCTGTTACTGTGAATAGTATAATAATTGGTAGTTGTGGGCTTTCCAAGCTGTGCGGCCGTGTTCTGGGTCGATCTTGTTCCTAACATTTCGCCTACATCTGTGGCTGGCATCTTCAGAGGTGTATCACAGAGAGAAGTGTGTTACACACTGTGTCCAGATTGTGTGCAACAGACTTCTCTCTGTGATACACTTTTGAAGATGCCAGCCACAGATGCAGGTGTAATGTTAGGAGCAAGATCTACCACAGTGGTGGCAAACCTATGGCACAGGTGCCAAAGGTGGCACTCAGAACCCGCTCTGTGAGCACATGCAAACAGAGTGCCCCCCCCCCCACATCTAGACTGGCCTGGGCCGCTGGGCTCGATTATTAGCATTAAACCTAAGACCAAGTTTTGGGGAAGCAGTGTAGGTAACCCTGCTAAGTGCTGTTAAACCCCACTGATTTTCATGCAAAGAACTAAAGCATGATCCTTTACCTGGGAGTAAGTTCGGTTGCTGGCAATGGGGCTTGCTTCTGAGTAAACCTTCCAAGGGTCGTTATTCACCCGTTCAAAGAGTTGCATGGTTGCTTCAAAGCAAAGCCACTGACTACCACCAAGCTTACTCCTAACACATGCCTCGGAGCCAACCGTTTTTTCTAAACTAAAACCTCAGTATTCAGGTTAAATTGCCGGGTTGGCACTTTGCGATAAATAAGTGGGTTTGGGGTTGCAATTTGGGCACTCAGTCTCGAAAAGGTTCGCCATCATTGGTTTAAGTCAAGGGGGTGGATGGGCCAATAGGGGAGAATTTCTAACATTATCTATCTATCTATCTATCTATCTATCTATCTATCTATCTATCTATCTATCTATCTATCTATCTATCTATCTATCTATCTATCTATCTATCTATCTATCTATCTATCTGTCCGTCTGTCCGTCTGTCCGTCTGTCCGTCTGTCCATCATCTATCATCTCTCTCTCTTCTCTTCTCTTCTCTTCTCTTCTCTTCTCTTCTCTTCTCTTCTCTTCTCTTCTCTTCTCTTCTCTTCTTTTCCTTGCTTCCTTCCATCCATCCATCCATCCATCCATCCATCCATCCATCCATCCATCCATCCATCCATCCATCCATCCATCCATCCATCCATCCATCCATCCATCCATCCATCCATCCATCCATCCATCCATCCATCCATCCATCCATCCATCCATCCAGAACATGGATGATCTACCAGAACATGGCCACACAGCTTGGAAAGCCCACAACAACCAGTTGAGTCTGGCTGTGAAAGCCTTCGACAATATAATAATTGTCCATTGGAAAGGAACCATTAAGGGAAAAGGGGCAGGATTACTAAATAATATATTTTGCTCAGCTTAGGATTTACATAGTACAAGTTGCAATGGGAAACAGTGAAAAAAACAAAACAAACATACAAAAACAGGAATAAGCGGAATCAGGAAGAGTCTCCAACCCCAGGACTTGGCCAGAACACAGACAGGCACGATCAATTAAATACCGGGGAGAGAGAAATCACCTGGGAAATAAGCCCCACTGAATTAAGTTAGACATGAGTCTTTCTCAAAAAGTACTAAACGGCAAAAACACGGCAGAGACCACCAAACAAACACGACAGAGCTGTGCTATTATATTGTGACCCCCAAAGAAAGTAATGATTAGTTCCAGCTGCTCATAAATCCTGGCTGTTATAATGGGCTTTAATAAAAATTCTAGACTACTAATTCCAAATGCAGAGCAAATTCCTTGCCATTTCATCACTTATTAGGACTGAACAAAGTCCAGCCCGGCATCTTAGCGGCACTTTATTTAAATGACAACATTGGCATGAACAACAAATTAAACAGTTTTACCAGTTGAATAGCTGGCTGGTGAATTAATGTCAATTCCATTTCCTTATTGCTTACATAACCTAATGTTGCAATAGAGTAATGACATCTGCAATAACAACAGGTAAGAAAGCTTGACCACTTGAATGGATAGTTGACCAGTTAAAAATAATGGGCAAGTTAACATGAAATCCAAGGACTGAACACAGTCACCCAGGTATCATAATGACACAGTCTATTGGTGGCATTTAAAGTTTGCAGAGATGCCAGATGGGATGAATTGACCAGTTGAATAGATGAATGGCCAGGAGTCGAAGAATGCCCAGACAAGTTTTCCAGGAGTGGTTCATTCATTCAATGCCAATAATTCCAACCCTCACCTTTGAGATCCCACCTTCTACTTCTGAAGGTCTGATAAGCTAAAGGAACAGTCTGAAATCTGATGGCCTTTAATTTCTAGAAAGATCCCGAGGTTTATGAAGAAGGCTTAATGCTGAGCGTCGGAAGAACCATCCCACTGTGAGACCACAGTCCCAAAATAGAGCTATAGGTTTCTTTAAATAACGTAAGACTTTATTGAGAACTGAAGCATGCGAGAGATAGACGATTTCTGAGGAAAATAGAAAGAACCAAACCTTAAATCCCTGCTGCCCTTGGCCCGCCCCTTGCCGGGCCCAAGAATCGCAGTTACAGTAAGATAACAAAGGGAAGAATACCAACATTCGAATAAAGAGTTAACATTACAAAAGACAGGGATTGGCCACACCTTGGAGAGCTGTGGCTGCATTTTAGCTTTTGTTTCCTGGAAGGCTGGAAGGGGGAGGGGGAGGAGCCAAGGGGCCCATCCTGACATTCTGCCCCCCCCCCAGGCCTCCCTCACGGATGCAGGCGTTCTGGGTATGCTTTATGGAACACCCGCACTAAGTGTGGTGCGCTCACATGTCCAGCGTCCACCCACTCGTTCATCCCCTCTGGGAAATGGGTCCAGGCCTCTTCCGGTAGACTCGGGAGTCTAAGATGCTGCGCACCTCCTGGTGTAATTCCCCTCCTACCCATTCTGGCTGAAGAGCCTCTTCTCATGTGTGCCATTTGTCCGGAGCCTTCAGCAGGCTACTATGGAATACCAGATGCACCCCCTGAAACCTCTTTGGCAACTCCAATTTGGCCGTTACTGAATTAATCACTTTAATTACCCGGTATGGCCCCAAAAACATCTGTCCCAGCTTCTGGCAAGCCTGAAGCCCCCAGAGATTCTTTGTGGAGAGGTACACCCAATCTCTGACAGCCAGAAGGAGGGGGTGCTGCTTCTTGTCAGCATGCTCCTTATAGGCCCATTTCGCTTTGTCCATTGCCTTCTGCATGGGACCCCAAGCCTCCTGGATAGACTGCACCCACCCCTGGAGCTCCACTGGCACTCCCGACATATCTGACAAAAAGGGCAAGGGCAAGGGCTTGGGCTGCTGGCCCAACACTACTTCGAAGGGGGTTTTCCCGGTGCTGCTGTGCACGGCATTATTGTAGGCGTACTCCGTGAACGAGAGCAGGTCGACCCAATTGTCCTGGTGGCAGTTTATTTAGCACCTTAAGTACTGCTCTAGTGTCTGGTTTGTGCGTTCGGTCTGGCCGTCTGTGGGTGCATGAAACGCTGACAAAAGGGCCTGTTCCGTACCTAACAACTTTAGGAAATGCTACCAGAACCGGGAGACAAACTGACTGCCCCTGTCCGACACCACTTTCTCCAGAGCGGAGTGCAGGCGGTAAATGTGCTGCACGAATAGCTGGGCTAGGCGACTGGCCATGGGCAGGGAGGAGCACGGGACAAAATGGGCCTGCTTGGAGAACAAGTCTACCGCCATCCAGATCACCGTCTTTCCCCGACTCGTAGGAAAGTCCGTGATAAAGTCCATCGAAATCACCTGCCAGGGCTCTTTGGGGGTGGGAAACAGCTGAAGGAGGCCCCGTGGCTTCCCCTGCTTGGCCCCCACACACACCAGGCACCCTTTTATGTAGGCCTCCACGTCGCTCCACAGTGAACGCCACCAGAATTGTCTGCATACTAGGTGCAGGGACTTTACAAAACGAAAGTGCCCCGCCAATTTGGCGTCATGGCACAACTGCAGGGCCGCCTTCCTGGCATGGAGAGGTACATACAACTTGTTCCAGATCCCCTCCCTCAATTCCAACCCCTCGCTATCACAGCATTCCTCTGGGGGCACCGGCTGCTTCCCGCTCTCCTTCAGTGCCTCCTCCAAACCCGCCGGGACAGGGAGTGGGGTCGCCTCGGTGCAGGTCTGGCTCTGGGTTGACACCGCCAAACTCAGCTGGGCAGGGAGAACATGGAACTGCCGGGGGGGTGGCACCTCAGCCCCCGGGTGGGGACAAGGCATCTGCCCAAACATTTGTTTTACCTGGGCAGAAATGCAACGTGAAATCGAAACGGGAGAAAAAGTCGGCCCAGTGGAGCTGCTTGGCGGACAGCTTCCCCGGCACATTTAAAGCCGCAGTGGAAGCAACTTGATGGCACCAGCACCCCACACCCTGAGATTTTTACCGCCAGGAAAATATTTTCCTGAGCCTATCGCTGAACTACACTGGCTAAAGATCAGAGCAAAGAGACCAGTGTTGTCCAAAAGTCTCCATAAGGCCTGGAAAGAATGTGTATGTGCTGATGTTTCACATGGTTTCCTTCTTGCCTTTGTCCCTTTTAAGATGTAATGTAAGTCCCTCAGTGTTGGATTTATTATTTGCCAAATGTTTAGGATTATATTTTAGCTAGGTTCTCCAGTTGATTTAAGGTTTTGTTACTGTTAATTTTGGATACTCTTGCTTATATGTATATGGGCTTGTACTGTATTGGAGGTTCTTTAAGATTTCCTCTAATGTTTAAGTTTAGAAATGTTATTTTAGATATCTGTATCTGTTGGAAAAAGCAGCAGCTTGTAACAGCTGATATTAAGGCCCAAGGAAGTTAGTCCTGGAATTCAGTTTGGACCAACATCCAGGTAATCCCATCTTCACCAACAAAAGGGTCTTTTGACTAACAAAGGATGGACTCAGGGTGTGGACTGACTGTGGGAAGATGTCACCCTGTTTTGCTATTGGACTGTTTGAAGTTTTACTCTCAGGATCCAGAAGCTCATTGGACTGTTCACATTCTTACTTTCAGGATCCAAAAATTCATTGGATCATTTAAACTTGTCTCTGTCTAACACTCCCAAGGAACCACCCCAGACAAGAAGGTGCAAACTTTTCTTCTGGGATTTGATCTCATCAGCATGTGCAAAGGGATTGTTTTCTCCCTTTGGTGTTCTAGAATATTTTCTCTGTATTAGATGGAAGGAGACCGCCCCCTTCCTGGTTTTTGCACTATGGGGGTGGGACTGCCCTACACCCCCTTTCTGGGTTACTGGGGAAATGTATAAAAGGGGCTAATGCACAGCCATGTGCGGGTCCTTTTTGCTGAGCTGTGCCAAGAAATCACTTGCCAATAAAGAACCTCCCTGCTTTCGAAGAAACTCTGGTCTCCTGCGCCTTTCCTCCTTGCCTTGCTGCCACGAGCTGAAATCACTTGAAATCACTCCTAGAAATCACTTTATGTTACCAGGGCAGTGGTAACAAGATGACTGCATGCAGAGAAAGACCCGTCTCACCCTGCATACTCTTCTTTTGAAATATTACCATCTGGTAGACAATATAGGATCATAAAAACAAGGACAACGAGGCTCAGAGACAGCTTCTATTCTAGAGCTGTGGCTATGCTGAACTCCATGGTGTCATGTTGACATGGCTGTGGTTGTGTAGGGATGGTTGGAAGGGGGGTTGTGGAAGATGGGGTGTGAGGACTGCAGAAATGTGCATTGGGGGATGTTTGTATTTTTGTTGTGTGTGCACAATGAGGAGGAGGAGGAGTTTGGATTTATATCCCCCCTTTCTCTCCTGCAGGAGACTCAAAGAGGCTTACAATCTCCTTGCCCTTCCCCCGTCACAGCAAACACCCTGTGAGGTAGGTGGGGCTGAGAGAGCTCCGAGAAGCTGTGACTAGCCCAACGTCACCCAGCTGGCATGTGTGGGAGTGTACAGGCGGCAGAGCTGGGAATCAAACCCGGTTCCTCCAGATTAGATACACAGTTTTTAGCCTACCACCAAAGGCATAGCAAGGGGGAAAAGCAATGAACCAATGAGTCCTCTGCCCCATCCCACCCCAGAACGCCCTGGAACGCCCTCGCCAAACTGCCACAGGGATGCACACCCGGTGTGCTGTGCACCCCCTCATCTCCTTGAAGCTACGCCTTGAAGCTACGCCTACCACCCTACCATTTTTACATGGGTGCCAACTTGCTGATTTTAACCAATGGGCCTTGTAACCCAATCTGATGAAATCATTGTCTTTATAAGTGATCCATGAGACTTCTAATGAGGAGTGGAATTTTGCTGAGCTTCTGGAATGCCACGTTTTGAATTCTCAACCTGGCGTTGGGGCTAAAATTCAGTTACCTTTGTCAAAGGTCAGGGAGTTGGCTAGTGGACTCCAGAGTCTAGCTGAGCTCCATCTTCATAATTAAAGCAATAATTTCTGACAGCAGCTGAATTCTCCCTAGCAGTTAATGATTGTCTGCTAGGATTGTTGGCCTTCAGGCATAGCTGAGAACTTTGAATCTGCTTGGCCATTAACGGGCTGGCTTCAACTGACCCCGAGGTCACTTTGTTTCTATTTTAAGTCATGAAAATATATCAAAATTTAATGGGGAAAATATAAGTCAATTGGCATTTTGAAAAAAGAATGTAGATACTGAAAAGTTAAAAAAAAGAGAGAGAGAGACAGAAACATAGCTGATTTTTGAGGGATAGGTATGTATCCTGGGAACTCTTTTGATACCATTTCAACGCTTTTCTGGTTCATGCTCAGCAAAGGACAATTTGAATTGTCCTCACATTGAATTGAGCTAAGAAACCGCTGTCCGACATTGCAATAGCCACATAAAAAAATCAACGCCACCTTTTTAGCCAGCAAGGCATCCAAGGCGGTTTATGAGAAATCTAGAAAATCTTAAAATCAAACCAGCAGAAATTCCACAAGAAGAAGAAGAAGAAGAGTTTGGATTTATATCCCCCCCTTTCTCTCCTGCAGGAGACTCAAAGGGGCTTACAATCTCCTTGCCCTTCCCCCCTCACAACAAACACCCTGTGAGTTAGGTGGGGCTGAGAGAGCTCCGAGAAGCTGTGACTAGCCCAAGGTCACCCAGCTGGCGTGTGTGGGAGTGTACAGGCTAATCTGAATTCCCCAGATAAGCCTCCACAGCTCAGGCGGCAGAGCGGAGAATCAAACCCGGTTCCTCCAGATTAGATACACGAGCTCTTAACCTCCTACGCCACTGCTGCTCCAAAACAGCACAGACATACGCACATAAATTAGAACAGCCCGTATGAATTGGCGCAGAAATGGAGAGCACGTAGCTTTTGCAGACATGTGCTTGTAAAAGGAAGAGGGGAAAGGGCTGTGGCGCAGTGGTAGAGCACTTGCTTGACATACAGAAAGTCCCGGGTTCAATTCCTGTCACCGCCAGTTGGAAAAATCAGGTAACAGGTGATGTGAAAGATTTCTTCCTGAAACCCTGGAGAGCGGCTGCCAGTCAGAGCAGACAACACTGACCTGTAGGCACCAAGAGTCTGATTCAGTATATGCCAGATTTCAGGTGCAGAATAGGACTGATGAAGAACAATTGTACTTCAACAACAAAGAACCTTTATTGGCATAACAACATTATATACACAGATCCACTTAACCAAGTAGAGGGAAACTAAAATAAATGCACAGGTAGAGAAGGCTGATGTTCAGGATTTGCTCCTAAAGCGCTGTTTTATATACAAATCCAAAAATTTGGTGACTGCATCGTTTGCATCACTACTGGGGCTGTCCAACAGAAGGTAATCTTTTGCAAGTCAGACGCATACTCTTTTTTGAGTAGCAGAGGTGACAAGTATTTGACTCTGGGTACTGTGTAAAGTGGACAATAAAGTAAAATATGGTCTATAGAGTCAACACAATTCCCGTTGCATATGCATAGCCTTTGGCGGTAAGGGGTTTTAGAGAATCTCCCTGTTGATACAGCTGATGGAAGGGCATTGCAACGGGCCAACATCATTGCTCTACGGAGCCTGGGCACGGTTATCTGGTGCAGGTATTGAGCCCCCTTATTACCAATGTAGGTGATACCTAGAGCTAAAAGAGAACAAGTCCTGGAAGCCTTTTCGAGTAGGATCTGATGTTCCTGGTCAAACAGCCTTCTCTTCAGAAGTTGGAAAGTCTCTTTAGATGGTAGCATGGCCAGATAATCCAAAGAATAGCCTAATTTGTTAATTTTTGTTTCTATAATGCCCCACCATTCCGAGTGACAATTGTACTTGCTACATTGCAGATTTGAATTTTTGAAACTTAGAAATTTTCGGTAAAGCCAGGGCAGGACAGGGACGTTCCTGGGCAGGACGGGGCAGAGTATGCGCCAGTGCACCGGATGCTTCCCCCCCCCCCCGCCACACCTCTGTGCACAGCTATGCAGGTGCAGCTGATGACATTATAGGACAATCAGCATGGCTGCGGGGCGTCGTTTCTGCAGGCCTGTGCAGCTACGCATGTGTTGCAGGAAATTACAAAAGAGAGAAGCATCTTGGCACGAAGGCACAAAAGCAGCCTGGATTGCTTCATGGGCTCCAATCACTGCCTGAACGGGTGAAGAACACGGGAAAAGAAAACGGGTTCCTGTATAATGACTGCAACCCGTTCTACATATGCGGTATTGAATCCGCCTAACAGAAGCTTTGTCGAAACCCGAGCCCTTCTCGAAAAGCCCCACGGCCTGTAGGTATATTTTCTCCCTCCCTCCCCCACCCCTTCCTTTCTTTTTTTTTGTGTTTTCCTAAAAGAGACATATGTCTCCATTGTGAGCGGAGTTTCCTGCGTTTAACCCTTGATATATCTCGCCTGATTACAGCTAATAAAGCTTGACAGTCCGAGGGTTAATCCAGACGTCGGTCTCCTGATTTCTTCTCAGGAAGCAGCCTGCCCCGGGAGCTTTCTGGCCCGCTGCAAAACTATATTCCCCCAGGGTGCCATCGGAGCCAAGCATCTCTGGGCTGCTATTGTCTGCCAAATGGGCACCAATTAAGTCAACTGTTCTCCAATTAGAATTCGAAGGAATTTATCTTGTTTCTCTTGTGTTGGGAACTCCCCAGCCAAAAGGGGCCATTTATTGGAGTAGGTTACACATGCGGAGCAACAGCACACACAGAGAGAGAGGAAATAAATAAATAGAAGGCTTTTCCTGCAACTGGATACTCCTGGGTTTTTCCGGCCGTCCATTCACACGGCTTAATTCAGGGATGTGTGACGGAGGGCTGGCGAACCCCGAGGGAGCTTTTATCGACAAGCGGATTTGCACAAGAGACCAGATTGACAGCAGCGTTTGGGATCTCCTATTTGTAAAAAACACCCCCGAAACCTTAGTTGGCCCCACTAGGGAGACATGGCAACCGGCGTTTAAGTGGATTAAAGAAAGGAACACCGTCTCCTCCGGCCCTCGTTGATCTGATCATATTTAAATGTGTCTTCCGGAAATGGATGGATGTTTTTTGAACAGCAGTGGAAACTATGAAAGAAGCAGGAAGAAGAAGAAGAAGAGTTTGGATTTATATCCCCCCTTTCTCTCCTGCAGGAGACTCAAAGGGGCTTACAATCTCCTTGCCCTTCCCCCCTCACAACAAACACCCTGTGAGGCAGGTGGGGCTGAGAGAGCTCTGAGAAGCTGTGACTAGCCCAAGGTCACCCAGCTGGCATGTGTGGGAGTGCCCAGGCTAATCTGAATTCCCCAGATAAGCCTCCACAGCTCAGGCGGCAGAGCTGGGAATCAAACCCGGTTCCTCCAGATTAGATACATGAGCTCTTAACCTCCTACGCCACTGCTGCTCCTGTATTATTAGATAACACGCTGACCAATGAATAATTATTAGGACTGTATTATTAGATAATGCGCTGACCAATGAATAAAGCAGCATGGAGCAGTGGTTAAGAGCAGTAGACTCTGATCTGGAGAACCAGGTTTGATTCCCCACTCCTCCACATGAGCGGCAGACTCTTCTCTGGTGAACTGGATTTGTTTTCCTGCTCCTGCTCATGAAACCTGCTGGATGACCCTGGGCTAGTCACAGTTCTCTCAGAACTCTAGGCTCCACCTGCCACAGAAGGTGTCTATTGTGGGGCAGGGAAGGAATTTGTAAGCCACTTTGAGACTCCTTAGAAGAGAGAAAATTGGGATCGATGCAAACACCCCTCTGGAAGTCAAGATTAATGCATGGCAGCAGACTGAAGGTAGATAGAAGGCAGTCCTACCTCAAACAATGAGCAGCAGACTTGGGGAACTCACAGTCACAGAATAGAGTGACGGACTGACTGAGGTGGATTTAAAAGGGGGTCTTCCCTTGACTACTTGCTATGAGAGCTGAATGGCAGTGGCGTAGCTACCATGGGAAGGGTGGGGACAAAAGCCACGGGCGGGCTCCCATTTGGTCACGTGGGGGTGGAAAATTGCCCCCACATCCCTCCCCCCTCCAATGACTGAAGGAGCAGCCTAATGAGCCCGCAACAGGATGTCCCTCAGCCCAGCTCCAACTCGCCAGGCCCAGTGGAGGCCACAGCTGAGAGCCCCTCAGCCCCGTCCTGCCAGGACACCCTCGGCATCTCTTGGACCTACCTGCCAGGCTCTGCCGGGCTGCCCAGAACTGCTGCTGGCTCAGGTAAGTGGGGCGTGGGGGCGTGGGGGTGCAGGGGGACACAGGGGAAGGTGCCATTTTGCCCCGGGCACCATTCCCTTCACTACGTCTCTTCTGAATGGGGTCTATAAACCTCATTTGAGCCACAATATCTTGAACTTACAGGTGCTTAGGAACAGTGTGGATTGGAGGGGTGCCGCCTGTAGGCTTCCTTTTGGTCATCTTACTGGCCCCAGTGAGGGCTTAAATTATGGGATGTGCTGGCCCTGGCCATGAGAACAGCTCTGCAGTTCTTCTTCTAAATGGAGGTGAGAATGAACAGGCCTTTCTCTGGTTGAGCATTTTCCTTTCCTCTTCTATCTCATCTCTGCTCAGTAGGGCTGCCAATCTCAAAATGGGACCCAGAGTTCTTCTGGAATGAAAACTGATCTCCAGACTGCAAAGATTATCCCCCCCTGGGAAAAAAAATAGAAGCTTGGAAGGGCAGAGTCCAAAGCTGAGCTCCCTCACCAACCTCTACCCTTTTCAGGCTTCACTCCCAACTCATTGGGGATTTCTCAGCCTAGGGATGGCAACGCTACATCCCCAGAATCCCACGCTATTTGTTCTAGGGGGTTCTGTGAAAGAGGTGGGTATGGGAGAGAGTTCCAATGTGCCACCAGTTTGAAAACACTGTAGTAGACACTAGGCATAGGATGGGTGACACCTGGTTTGACAGCCCTACATGCAAAAGGGATCTGGGAGTCTTAGTAGACCATAAACTAAACATGAGTCAGCAGTGTGATGCGACAACCAAGAAAGCCAATGCGATTTTGGGCTGTATCGATAGGAGTATAGTGTCAAGATCAAGGGATGTAATCGTACCACTCTGTTCTGCATTGGTTGGACCTCACCTGGAATATTGTGTACAGTTCTGGGCACCACAATTCAAGAAGGATATTGACAAGCTGGAACGGGTCCAGAGGAGGGCGACCAAAATAGTAAAAGGTCGGGAATCCATGCCCTACGAGGAGAGGCTTAGGGAGCTGGGGATGTTTAGTCTGGAGAAGCAAATGTTAAGGGGTGACATGGTAGCCATGTTTAAATATTCAAAAGGGATGTCATATTGTTACCGCTGCTGCTCGGGTAACAATAAGTGATTTCAGCTCAAGCAACGTAGTGAGGCGCAGGAAGCCGGTGTTCTTCAAGGCAAAGTATTTTATTCGGAAGCGGTGGTGACAGCTCGGGCAGGAGAATCGCGCTCTTGTAACCAAGTGCAAGAACTTTTATACACATGCATCAAAGAAGGCAAAGGGGCAGGTAAAGGGGGCAGGTAGGGGGCAGGTCCCCTACGAACACCAATAAAGAAACATCAATACAAAAGAAAGATACAATTACAACTTTTGTGAATGGGATCACGAAATCCTGCTGTCAACCGTCTTCCCGCGAGACTTCACAATGGTGCTGAAAGGAGAGCGGAGAAGGTCCATTCAGAGAACTGGGTGGGCTTGCTACCGCACCCAGCTATCTGCGTTATCAGATGGCTGTTTCCTTGAGTTATGACCTGAGGCTCCTGCGCCTCAGTTCTGCGACAAAGGAGAGTTCAAACTGTCCAATGGTGGTCCCGACACGTTTTCCGATGGCTGGGACCTCTGGGTGCTGCCATCAGATTTCATTTGCAAAACCAAAGAGTGTCTTTGTCTTTGCTAAGGAGTCGGCTGGGTGTTGGTCTCAGCTGAATTCCAGGGCTAACTTCCTTGTCCCTTAATATCAGCTTCTACAGGCTACTGCTTTTACTAACAAACACAAACATCAAAAATAACATTTCTATCCTTTAAACATTAGAGAAAACCTTAGAGAGTCTTTAATACAGTACAAGCACATAAGAATTTCCTAAATTAACAATAACAAAACCTTAAACCAACTGGAGAACCTAATCAAAATATAATCCTAAACAGCGGGCAAATCATACATTCAACACTAAAGGGGCTTTCATTACATCTTAAAAGGGCAGAGGCAA